>NC_061512.1:79350218-79650218 GCF_022539505.1 Lolium rigidum | reverse complement strand
AAGACAAGTCACTCCAAATGCACGAGGGCCACCATATTCTCCTCGAGAATTCCCACCAAAAGGGATGTCCTCGATCCACTATGGGACCTTAGGAAGGTCACCGAACCCGCACAAAGCTTGGGGCTATCTCCACAACTTAATTGGAGGCTCCCAATAAATTGCCACAAAGGCCTTGCCCTTGAAGACTCTCCACAACTTAATTGGAGTCCCCAAGAACACCACTAAGATTCCACAAAGGCCTTGCCCTTGAAGATTCTCCACAACTTAATTGGAGTCCCCAAGAACACCACTAAGATGCCACAAAGGCCTAGAATCCGTCTAGGGTTCCAAGAACCCAAGAGTAACAACCTTCTTGCTTTCACCTCCACGAATCACCGTGGAGAACACAAACCGATGCACCAAATGCAATGGCAAGAACACTACAAAGATGCTCAAGTCCTTCTCTCTTAAATTCCAACAAAGCTACAAAAGCTATTGGGGGAATAAGAGAGGAAGAACAAAGAGGAGGAACACCAAATTTCTCCAAGATCTAGATCTAGCGGATTCCCCTCACAAAGAGAGGGATTTGATTGGTGAATATGTAGATCTAGATCTCCTCTATCTTTCTCTCAAATAGATGCAAGATTCATGGGAGGGAGAGGGAGATAGCAAGCTCAAAGAAGGTCAACAATGGAGGCAAAACGAGCTCTAACCGTTGGGGAACTTTGGGGAAGAAGACCTCCTTAAATAGGGGCAGAGAAATCTGCCCGTTGGGGCCAAAATCGTGACAGGCCGGCACTGCCGGAGTGCTCCCGGCGGCAGTGCCGGGGTGCTCCCGGCGGCACTTCCGGCCCCCTATTTTTACCCAAACATCCGATACGAAAACCTTAAGAACTTTTGTATCCGGACTCCGATTTCGATGATCTTGGGCTTGTTTTAAAGCTAGTAACAAGCTCTACAAGATCATGCAGGAAAACATCATAGTCCAACAAGGGAGGATAGAAACAAATTAATAAAGGTTTTACCTATCTAAAAAAGGCAAACCGGTAAAACCTCCAATATGGAAAATGCAACAACTTGAGGTAGGAGACTTGGATTTAGGTGAAACCAATTTTTTTGTAAAGAGGATGACAAGAGCTAACCCACAAAGAGTGAAAAGCTTAAGAACAAGTGGGGTAGGTTTTTCTATGTATTTTAGAGTGAAATCTCTCAATACGAGAAACCGAGAAAAACTCCAATATCGAAAACGCAACAAGTGATTCATGCGGAATCCGTTTTCGATGAACTAGAGCTTGCTATGGAAGTAAGCACAAGCTATAAAACATCACATGGATAAGATCCAAATAACAACCAGGAAATATGATGATGAACCAAACTCGAAAACGCAACAAGTGATCTATGCGAAATCCGTTTTCGATGAACTAGAGCTTGTCATGAGAATAAGCACAAGCTCTAAAACATCACATGGATAAGATCCAAATAACAACCAAGAAAGATGATGCAAGGATGCAAAGGTTTGAGCTCTCTCCGAACGATACGATCGAGTTACTCACTCGAGAGCCCTCTTGATAGTACGGTAACTAAACTATAAACCGCTCTCCAACTACACCATGAGACCGGTGAGAAAGAAACCCTATCAAGAGCAAACCTTAACCTTGCGCATTCCACTTGAGCTTGATGATGATGGTCTTGACCGCAACAAGATGGAACGCCTTTCTTGATTGTGCTTGCTTGACGAAGTCTTGTGGATTGCTCCCCCATAATCCACCATGGGAGAGCTTCTTCTTCGGCGCTTCTTCACATATCCATGATCACCATATGGATGACAAGAGTCAAGCAAAGGATCTCTTCGAGATGGATCATCTTGATCTTGCACTTCATTTCTTCATGGCAAGCTTCAAGCTTATGACCTCTTCGAGTTGGCTCATCTTGAACTTGCACTTCATTTTTGCATTCTTCATCATGTTGATGTCTTGAAGTAACTTGAGGGCTCACTTCATCTTCATCTTCAAGACATACTTGAGACTTGATCTTCTTCATTTGGATGGCAAGACTCAAGCAAAGGAAGGATCTCTTCGAGATGGCTCATCTTGAACTTGCACTTCATTTCTTCATTCTTCATCAATTTATTCTTCTTGCAACCTTGAAGCCAACATATGGTTCAAGCATTGCCTATGGACAACACCTACAAATATAACTCAATTGTCGTCGTGGTGAACGAGCAGATGCCATAGGATGGCTTAGATTGGGGCCGAATGGACGCTAGAGGATTCGGGGGAGGGTTTGCGATTAGATGGGAAGAACTTCCGGATGCTTTCCTCAAGAACACAACCAAAGACCGGTATGCAAGAAGAGAGACAAGAGGAAGAACTCTTTACTAGATCGCTAGCTTCATTGATCTGAACATGGTTACAAGTTCTATCGTCTAATCCCTTCTGTGGTCTCGCGCCTGTAAGAGGCAGTACCCCCTCTCCTTATATAGGGGAGAGGGCGGCTTACAGAACAAGAAACCCTAATGGCATCTTTGACTGGACAAACTACTTTACAAAGCTACTTTAATCATAGATGACGCCGGTGTCCTCTTTAATCAGGGCTGCTGATGTCCTCCGGCTTCTTTTAGCGTCATCCCTCTCTTTGGCGCCAGGGCTCTGATTAAAGCCACTTTGCTTAGCTCATCCTTGTCTTCTTGCTCTGAAAAGAATCTTTGACCAGTCCTGCCGACAGGCCCTTCAGTCCGGTATCTTCTTTACCGGGTTCCGGCATACCCCTTGGGGATGCCGGCTTAGCTTCACTTAGCCCAAACTCCTACCTTACTTTCCGGTAAGAAAATTAAACCGGTATCTCGATGGCTCAAACCATCCGGTTTGGCATGCCTTTGGCATACCGGGGGTTATCCCCCCAACATTAGTCCCCGAAGCTGGTATAGTCTGGAGGATTCTATCCTACAGACCATGCCAGGTTTTCATCTTTTCAGGATACCGGTTTAATCTCTCCGGCCTGAGCTTGGATCCGGCATCTTTGCCCTTTTTTATCTTTTCTTTCTTTGCAAGGCATCTTCCGGCATCTCTCTTTTCCGGCATCATTCGCATTTACTCCTTCCTCGGCGAAGTCGAGAATATTTTGGGCCCCGCGCCTGTCAGTGACATGCACACTGTTAACTGTCGCGCCAGTGTCAGTTGTCACTTCGCTTCGACTCCCGCGCGGTCATTAAATGCCCCACTGCGGATCCCACTACCCACTTGGGATCCTGTGTGCGCTCCCGTCTGGCCTCCCGTTTTCTCGCGTGTACCTCTTCGCCACGTGGCGGCCCATGGCGCGAACCGTCGCGGGCCGCGAGGCGAACCGCCGCGGCCCAGCAGTTTTTGGCCCTTCTTCTCTCTCCTTTATAAGCACAACTGCCCCTTCTTCTTCCTCTTCTTCGCATTCCTCATCCTTCGCGCACAGTGCTCCTCGCCTTTGCGCTTCCGCCGCTCTCCGTCCGCCGTCGCTCGCTCAAGCTCCGGCGCCCGGCGAACTCACGCCGTGCTTCCGCCGGACCTCGCTGTGCGGGAATCTTCAGCAGCACCTTCACCGCGCCCGCTGCATTCTTGCTTCTTCGCGAGCTTCTCCGCCTCGCCGTCGACGGTGGTCGTTGGCGACCGCAGGTCCTCTCCTTCGCCGGCGAAAGTCTTCCTCAGCGACTGCGCCGCTCAAGGTTGGTAGCAATCTTACTTTGCTCGCCATCTGCTTGCTTTTCAGATCTTGGGTCTATGGTGTTCTTATTTCCTCCTTTTCTTTGGTTTTCTTCTTACTCGTAGATCTTCACGCGGGGTTCAAGTGTGGGATTTCTGTTTTTCTGCCTAGCCATCCAATGTCTGACGAGGAATCTTCCTCCGCATCTTCTTCTTCTTTTTCCGTTAAGCGCCGTAGACAATCTCCCGGCGAGTCCACGGCTTCAGATCCGATGGACACCGATTCCGGCAACCAGCAGGAATCCGGTAGCCGCCAAGAGTCCGGTGGCCATCTAGAATCCGGTAGCTTTAGCCAAGCTTCCGGTAGCCAAGAAGCGAGTAGCTCTGGCCAAGCCTCCAGTAGCTCTAGCCAATCTTCCGGCGCAGAGCCTTCCCCAATCACTCGCGGAGCCTGGATGGGCTCCAATGTCACTGAGTATGAGATCGATTGGTTATACCGGTCCCGCAGGATTCCGGAAGGAGTAGTCTGCCGGATTCCCGGTGACGAAATCGAACCGGACCCCGAGCCCCGTGAACATGTTGTTTTTCTCGCTCACTTTGAGCGCGGCTTCGGCCTTCCTGCCTCCCCTTTTTTCCGGGAGTTTTTAGATTTCTATAAACTCCAACCTCACCACCTTCCTGGCAACGCCATCTTCTACCTTTCTTGCTATGCCACCTTCATGGAGGCCTACATCGGCATTCGTCCCACTCGTGAGACGTTTGCCCGCTTCTTTTGTTTGCGGATAAACTCCGTCCAGGGCAAGGAAATCCCTAAGCCCAAACCGCCTGTGGAGTGCGGATCTTGCATCGTTGGCTCCCGCCAAGGGAGCACTTTCCTTAAGTTTGCCGGCCTCGAGTCCTGCCGCGCCTGGCAAGGAACCTTTTTCTATGTGAAGAACGAGGGCCGCACCAATCTTATTGATCTTCCTCCGTTCCAAGCGGGGCCTCCTAGCAGAACCAATTGGAGCTACAACCCGAAGACGGATCATGCCGAAACCAACCGGGTAGTACGCTTCTTGGCCTCTTTGAAGAAGGAGACCAACATCTGCTACGATGATATCATCCGCACCTTTATATCGCGCCGGGTGCTTCCTCTGAAGCGCCGCATGCATAGGATGAGCGAGATGTACGGCCCTGGCGATCCCACCAAGATCACAAGCCGTCCTCTTAGCAAGAAGGATGTTGTTCGCAAGGCTAAGCAGATTTGTCAAACTGCTATGCCGTTTGAATGGGAATGGGGCCTTCTTCCCCTCAGCACTACTAACCCTCCGACCCAAGAAGTAAGGGATTACGCAATTGGGGTAGTTTTTTGCCGGTAACTTTCTGCTTTTATTAACTTTCCTTTTTTCGTGTTTCAGGCCAAGGACCGCTTCCCCCTCATCCAAGCAGAGCGACGTGGGATTCCGGTGAAGCGCGCCCTTGACTCCTTCGACCCAGATCCCTACATTTTTTGGAAGGATCTGAAGATGGGCAAGACCCCGGCTGCGCGCCTTGGCCGGGACCCGCCGGAGCCAACCGGGTCCTCCGATGACCTGACCATGCTCGAGGTACTTTCTTTTCCGGTTTCTTGTACTTTACCGTTATTGCTTCGTTGCGAATTGCTTCTTAGCCATATTCAACTCATAGATCCATGAGCGCGTGCCGCCCCTGCGCGCCGAGGCCGGCTCTGAGTTTGTGGACAAACTCATGGCCCAGGGCCAAAAGAACAAGCAGCCGGCATCTAATGCCGGTTCCAGCCAGGCCCCTCCCTCCAAGCGCTTCCGGACTGAGCCCGTGGGGGAGAAGGAAGTGGGCGTGCGCCGCTACGGGCGCAAGCAGATGCCAACTGCTTCCGGGTAAGTTTTTCATTTTCTGGCTCGCCTCTTTTTTGCCAAGTTCTTTTTCGGTTGCTTTTTTCCAACTATTTGTCTTTTCTTTTTCTCAGCCCTGCGCTCAAGCTTGGCCCACGGCCATCGGGCTCTGAAGGATCCGCAAGGACCTCAACCCCTCCTCCTCACTCAGGCCCGGCACCATCTGGTGCCGGCAACACCTCTGCCTCCCTCTCGGGGGGCACAACAAATTCGGGGCGTGCGGCCCCTTCATCATCAGATCACCGCACGGAGGAGGATCTTTCCTTTCTCCCTGAGAACCAAGACACCGGCGCCAGCAACACCGGCGCCGAAGAAGAGGAAGCTGCCGGGCGGGCGGAGCCTCCGACTCCTCCCGTCCTTGAAAAGACGACAACTTCCGCGCCGGAAGGCTCCAAATCGGGTGACGCGCCTAGCGCTCCCCCCTCTCCACGAACCATCCTCATGCCACCGCCAGACGCTCCTCGCGCCAAGCCCTCCAGGGCTGCTCCAACTACGCCGCCGCCCAAGACCTCCAGGCTGATCAAGGGGAAGGCGACGGCCTCCAGTGCCCCTTCCGGCGGCCAGCAGCCCCTGGTGCTGCACGTCGCCAAGGCCGCCAAGGATACCGTCACGAAGGCCACCGGCCTCCTTGGCCGTATTACTGAATTCCAGCGCCAAGGCCGGGACCTGGGGCATCTTCTGCCCTACGCTCAAAAGTGGAACGCCGCGGACATGACTCCGGCGACCCGCGGCCTGGGCAAGGACAGGCTGCCGGCACCTGACCCTGTCGGGGACCGGTCTTCCGAGGAGCACTTCATGCGGCTTCGCAGCGCCGTGAAGGAGCTCGACAGCGCGTGGTACGATTCCACGAACAACCTGATGGTACGTTCTACTAACTTTTTCAATCTTTACCGGTTTCCTTGCTTCCGGCTTTGCTCTGTCTTTAGTTCATGCCGGTTTCTCTCTTGTCTATCTTCCCAGTCCCCGAGTTTTGTGGTGAGAGCGCAGCTCTTAGCGCAAAACTTAACTTAAAAACTTAGCGTGAAACCGACACTGCCAGTCCCCGAGTTTCGGGTTAAACACCTTGTTCTTAGTGCACAACTTATCTTAGAAACGCGCAAAACCGGCACTGCTAGTCCCCGAGTTTCGGGTTAAGAACTTTGTTCTTAGCGCAAAAATTATCTTAGAAATGCGCGAAACCGGCACTGCCAGTCCCCGAGTTTCGGGTTAAGAACTTTGTTCTTAGCGCAAAACTCAACTCATTTCTTTTTCTTGAACAGCTCACGGCTGACGCTCGGAAGGCCCTCTTTGAGGAGCTTCTATGGGAGCATCGGGAGCTCACTGAGGCACACGATAAGTGCCAAGGTAATTTTGTACAACCGGCATCTTTTTACCGGAAACCTTTTTTCCTTCTGACATTTATAATTTTTGCTTAACAGTGATCCCGGAAGCTTCCATTGATGCTCTCAGGGAGCAGCTGGCCGCCGCCCAACGTACGATTTTCTCCTTTCTCCTGTTAACTTGGTTTCCTTTTCATCTTTACCAGCACAACCTTGTTAACACCCTCTTTTCCGGGTTGCAGGGGAGAAAGACCAGCTTATCCGGCAGCATCAGGAGGAGCTGAGCGCCCACAAGACCAGCTACCAGGAGCTCAAGTCCAAGCTCATTCAGCTGGGGCTTGATCATGCCAAGGCCCTCAAAGCCGCTGAAGCTGATGCAGCGGCCAAGATGGACGAGGCTCTGGAGGACGCCAGCAATGCCACCGTGGTACTGCGAGCCGAGCTGGAGGAGCTGGTCAAGGCCCGAAAGGATGCTGAGGAGAAAGCTGCGCGGCTGGAGGAGGAGCAGAAGGGGTGCAACCAGTTGATCCTGCAAACTGATACACTTGCCTACCGTAAGTCCTTTCCTTTTGCATTCTTTGACTACTGCATACGAGCCTTTTTTCTTCCGACCTTATTTTCTCTTTCGCTATCTTGCCTCCCGGTTACATCTTTCCTTCCGGTTGCACCTTTCCTTCCGGTTGAATTTTTCTTCCGGTTGAATTTTTCTTCCGGATGCATTTTCTTCCGGATTCCTTCCCTTAGCCTTTTTCTTTCTTTGCACAGGCCTCTTTCCGGACTCTCAGAGGTATGCTGTCAAGAAAGTTGACGAGCACCGCACTGCCCAAGGCCAAGCGAATCTCGCCGTGCCATGGACGCCCTATGACCATCTGGTCGCGCTGAACGCGCGGGTGTCTCACATGCGCGCCATAGATCGCAATTTATCTGATATCCCTGATGTAGCTACCCAGCTCTTCAGGATTCTTTGGCCTGGCGAGGAGGTGCCGGATACTTTCTCCCTCATCAGCGATCGTCTCATGGACGCCGGCAAGAGGATCCGCGAGTGGCAGTGCTCTGCTGCTCGTGCTGGAGCGGACTCTGCGCTCCGTGTCGCTTGCTCCTGGTACCCGGAGCTTAACCTGGACGCCCTTACCGGCGTGCGCGAAGGCACGGAAACCGATCTGGATCCGATCCTCACCGCTAAGCGGCAGGATCGTGCGTACCACATTGCGGAGTACGCCGACATGCGCACCTTCATCCCTCCCCCTCCTGACGTCAAGGACTATCTCGACGAGGAGGAGGATGAAGCCGATGAGGAGCCTCTAGACGATGCTGATGCTGGCATCGCTCCTCCGGAAGCCCCTGCTGCCTGATGATCTTCTACTGAACGTTTGCCTGTGATATGTCTGTTGGTCCTGTTTGCCTCAAAACAATGCTCGTTAAATTCTGCCCCGGTATGCCAGGGCTTATGATGTAAAACTTTAAGTCTCCTTTTGGTTGCCGTACAACATTTTATGCCGGTAAGTTATACCGGTGTTAATTATCTTATGTTTGCCTTAGCATATTTGCTTCATGGTTTTGCTTTTATCCTGCACTGCAAAGATTTCCAAATTGTTTCCGCATCCAATTTGATGCACACTTGGTTCTTTTGCCTTGGCTCTGCCTGCCTTTTCTGGGCGTTCTTTGGCGTATGAGCACAAGGTTCTTTCACCAAACAGCATTTTCTTGAACTTAGAAATAACTTCGAAATTTTGCAAAAAACCGGTTAAACCGGGGTTAGTTTAATTTTACTGGTTGTTCTTTCCTGCTCTCCCTCCTCGCAGTTCATGTGCTTATCTCCTATCGGTTTATCTTGCTTGCCATGAAGCCGAGTTTCGGACAGCAGCAAAGTCGAAGACTCCGGTAGGATTTAGCACACTACTAATCCGGAAAGAAAAAACATTCAATAGGCAACCGGTAAACTGAAAAAATAAACAAGTTACATGCAACCTTATTGGGGTAGTCCCCGAGATTCATTCAAGGTTCCGGCATCTTTTATTCATAGCATGTAAGGTACAAAAAAGGAACTTCTTACATCACAACTTCAAGAGTAGAAAGGACGTAACAGAGCTACGTTCCATGGATGCTTGCTCTCCTCTCCGGACCTGTCCGCCTTTCCTTTTTTCCATTCCTGTGCATCGATCAAGTAATATGCATCATTGTGAAGCACCTTGCTTACAATGAAGGGACCTTCCCATGGTGGCAAAAGCTTATGCCGGCCTTCAGTACGCTGCACCAGGCGAAGTACGAGGTCTCCTTCCCGGAAAACTCTCGGGTTAACCTTCCGGTTATGGTAGCGTCTGAGGTTTTGCTGGTAAATGGCTGTTCTTGCCAAAGCCAGCTCTCTTGCTTCTTCTAGCAAGTCCACATCGTTTTCTCTGGCCTCTTTGACCTCTTGCTCAGTATAGAGCTGTACCCTTGGTGAATCATGAATGATGTCAGTTGGTATGACCGCTTCTGCTCCATAAACCATGAAGAACGGAGTGTATCCGGTAGACCGGTTTGGAGTTGTTCTTATACTCCACAGTACCGATGGTAGCTCATCGAGCCAACATCCCGGTGACTTTTCCACTGCATCAATGAGTCTAGGTTTGATACCGGAAAGTACCAAAGCATTCATTCTTTCCACTTGGCCATTGCCTTGTGGGTGTGCCACTGAGCACAAATCCAACCGGATGTTGTTGTCCTCACAGAACCTTTTGAACTCACCTTGAGCAAAGTTGGTTCCATTGTCAGTGATGATGCTGTGCGGGTATCCATACCGCAAAATGAAATCTTTCAAGAATTTTACCGCTGTATGCCCATCACACTTTGCGATAGGTTTTACTTCTAGCCATTTGGTGAATTTATCCACCATGACTAAGATGTGAGTCATGCTGCTCCTTGCAGTCTTGAATGGGCCAACCATATCGAGGCACCAAACGGCAAACGGCCATGTTAACGGTATCGTTTTTAAACCGGACGCTGGGGTATGATTTTGCTTGGCGTACCTCTGGCACCCGTTGCATTTTCTTACCAAATCCTCAGCGTTTTCCAGAGCAGTGGGCCAATAAAACCCATGCCGGAAAACTTTCGCTACCAGTGCCCTTGATGAAGCATGATGCCCACACTCTCCTTGGTGAATTTCCTCAAGCATTTCTTTCCCTTCTTCCGGTTCCACACATCTTTGAAGGACACCGGTAACGCTTCTCTTGTACACTTCACCATTGATGAATGTATACGCTTTGGACCTTCTTTGTATTCTCCTTGACTCATTTTCGTCATCCGGCAAGGTGCCGTTGATTAGGAATTCCTTAATAGGTTTGACCCACGACGGTGTCTCTCGAACCGAAAACACCTGTGCGTCTATCTCCATGCTATCTACCAGCATCATTTCTTCCGGTATGGGTATAGCAGTCCCCGAGCTTGCCGGAGCAGTCCCCGAGTTTACCGGTGCAGTCCCCGGGTTTCCTTCATCAATATCCATGGGTACTACATGCGATTCCGGTACGAAAATTGATTCCGATTCTGGGCTTGGTTTGATCGAAGGTGCTCTTAAGTGAGCCAGAGCTATTCCGGCAGGAATTTCTTGCCTGGATGAGCCCAGCTTGGACAAAGCATCCGCGGCTTCATTTTCTGCGCGCGGCACATGGTGAAACTCACACCCTTCGAAGAATCCGGCAATCTTTTGCACGTGAAACCGGTACGAGGCCATGTTGGCATCTTTTGCATCCCAATCCCCGGAACATTGCTGTACCACAAGATCTGAATCTCCATAGCAAACGATCCGGTGCACACCGATTTCTTTTGCGACCTTAAGCCCATGGATCAAAGCTTCATATTCAGCGACATTATTCGATGCCCTGAAATGTACTTGCAAAACATACCGGAGGTGATCTCCTTTTGGTGAGGTGAGCACCACACCGGCACCCAGACCCTCTTTGAGTTTGGATCCATCAAAGTGCATTTTCCAGTATTCTATCCTCTGGTCTGGCGGTTTGTATTGCATCTCCGCCCAATCAACGAGGAAATCAGCCAAAGCCTGTGACTTTATGGCATCCCTTCTTTCGTATGCCGGCACGTATGGTGATATCTGGATTGCCCATTTTGCAATCCTTCCGCTGGCGTCCTTGTTGCACATGATATCGGAGATTGGTGCTTCACTCACCACCTTCATAGGATGCTCTTCAAAGTAGTGCTTGAGTTTTGTGGCGGCCATGTACACGCCATAAGTCATCTTCTGGAAATGAGGGTAGTTTTGTTTTGAGAGGGAGAGCACCTCGCTCAGGTAGTATACCAGCCTCTGGACGGTTTTTCCTTCCTCTTCTCTTTCAACCACAACCACTACGCTCACAACCCGGTTTGTTGCTGCTATGTATAATAGCATAGGCTCTCTCTCTAGAGGTGAAGCCAGTATGGGTGCCGTGGCCAGCATTGCTTTCAGTTCCTTAAACGCTGCGTCTGCCTGAGGGGTCCAGACGAACTTGTCGGATTTTTTCATCAAAGCATAGAGTGGCAGAGCTTTTTCTCCCAACCTGCTTACGAACCGGCTTAGCGATGCCAAGCTTTCGGTAAACTTTTGCACATCTTTTAGCTCTCGTATACCGCGGTCACGTAATCCGCGAGCCAGTCTTCCGGCTTTGTAGTGCCATCGTATGTTTTTGTGTCACGGGGCAACATAAAGTTGCGAACTGGTGGTTTTTCTTTCATGATCCTTGGGCCAAAGCATTTTGGGCCTGGAGGACCTTCCTCCTCGATCATTTCTGACAAGTACACTCTATCCAGACGGTGCCTCGCATCCCGTTCCGGTAGGTATCTCTCTCCCAGGCGCTCTCCCAATGGGTTCCGAAAAGCTACTGGTCTTGCAGAATCAGCCTCATCATAACATTCCGGTACCGCGGCCCTTGCCTGCCGGTACCTCGGGGGATCTAATTCCTCCTCATCATACGCTGCCCTTGCAGGTCGATAATTTTGCCCGGTTTCGTATCTACCGGCATGATTGTTTCCGGCATAGCCTCCTCTGGCGTAGCCTCGTTCTGCCCCTTGGCTTTTTCTACCGGCATCATGTTGCCCGGCTTGTTGCTTTCCGGCAAGAACCGGATCGTACACAGTCATCTGCTGTGCGTTCATTTATTTTTCTCTTCTTCTGTCCGGATGGGGGGACGACGCCTGCCCATGGGACTTGCTTCCGGCATTCCTTGTCGAACGCGCGGATTTTGAGGCCGCAGCCTTGTTCAGCTTAGCCAGCTGCAAACATTAGTCCATAGGGATTGTCATTAATTACCAAAACCACACATGGGGGCTCCATGCACTTTCAATCTCCCCCATTTTGGTAATTGATGACAATCTCTTTGAGAGGGTTTATATAAGGAATTTAAGTAACAAATAAGTTGAATATATAGAGCAAACTCCCCCATAATATATGCATGTGTGAATGATCTTGACTTTCATTGCATATATTGGCATTCAAAGCCTAGTGGAGTTTCCTCTAAATATTCAACTATGCAAAGCAACAAGATGCAATGCAATAAAGGCACATGCTTAAGCTAAAAGCAAAGACATAACCAAATTCCCTTAAACCCTCCAAACTTCTCCCCCATTGGCACCAATTGCCGAAATGGGTGAAAAATTTAGAAGGCCAATATAGTGAGAGTTCCTCCATAGCGTGTGTATTTCTCATAATTTGAGTGGAATCATATGCACGTATCCAATGACGAATATTCGGAAGGAATCACACTATAGATAGGATCAAAGATCGCAAAAAGATAACGAAGTCAAGAAGCTTCAACAAATGAAGCAAGCAACCAAATGAACCACAAAGAAGATACCAAAAGAAAGATAGATATTATGATAATATCAAGAGGATTGCTCTAAATAATATGAGGAAGCTCCCCAAGGTTTGTGCACAAAACTAGATAATTTGCATTGGAGTATAAAGTGCACAAACATGGAATCATCACTCCCATAATATCATTCAAAAACAAAAGATACCAAGTGAATCAAACTCTAATGATCACCACAAGATAGTGCTCTAAATCAAATGAGGAAGCTCCCCAAGGTACATGCATAAAATAAAATGTTGCATTTGAATACAATATGCATAACATGGAATCCTCACTCCCTTATTTAAAACACAAACATTTGTAATAGATCATAGATAGAAAAACTAAGCTAAACACTTGCAACAAACAAATAGTTGAGCAACAAGTAAGATGCACCATAATAAAAAGGCTCAACCAAGAGGATATGTGAAAGGCATGATAAAGCATATTATAAGACTATTACAAGGATGAGCAAAAAGCATCATCATAGTCTTCAATGAATTATATTACTTAGCATGACCAATCAACACGCAATAAATAAATAAGATATCAAAAGGAGATGTATCATCTCTTATGTGTATAAGTTTCTCTAAGTGGGCAATATCACAAAGATATTTATCCACAAATAAACATGCACACACAAAATAGATACGCAAAAAAAAGTATGATATCCAAGACGAAGTCATGCAATATACCAATAAGAATTTTTGCTTAATAGCATGGCCAAAGGCTCAATTTTATCTTATTGTACATTCATGAACTTCAACCACAAACAACTAAAATACATCACAAATATCAACAAGGGATAGAAGATAGGTGGGATGCATTTGAGAAAGGCAACAAGTATCACAAACGAGGATACCAAAAGAAAGTAACTAAATTTGCACTTTCATCTATATTGCACATGTGAGAGCCTTGAGGAATTGATATGCAATAAAATTGCTAGATAGGCATAGTTGGGATGGATGAATCATGAGCATGATTTAAAATACTTCCCAACAAATGCACTCATCTCAAATTACTCACATTCACAATAAAGAGGTTTCATTAAGACTTTTGCAAGAAGCACAACATTTGCAAATCAAGAGATTCATGCCAAGATGTAACCATAAGGTTGGATACAAGAAAAGTATGCATGAGAAGATACTTGTTACCAAGATAGCATTGGTGTGGATGTAGTATATATGTGTTCGTTGACCATCCTAGCTTGCCTCAAGTTACCATTGAGTCAGCACTTCTTTCCAAGAGTGAGACAAGCATCCAATGTATATCCATTGTACCTAACACAAAGGTAAGTACAAAATGGTCCCCAAACTAATTGGGTCCAAAGTAGTTAGACACACTACAACATATAGGACAAACTCCACAATTCTATGTGCATATAGATATGAAATTGCATTTCATGCACATCTTAGCCAAATTAGGATTTGATGGAGTTTACCCTATATATTGGATCAAAGAAAGTGACACATGCCATAAGATATACATATATTAAATATGCATGCATAATACTTTCAAGGACCAAAGGAAGATACAATTTGGAAAAAACACCAAATAAATCAAGAGACAATGGTTGCCCAAATTATATCAAAGAATCAAATCAACAAAAGATTGACTCCAAATACTTATCTCATTATAAGAAGCTAATTAAACCTAAACACAAGGAATGAGATAACCAACTCCCAAGAGAGCAAGGTTCCAACCAATAAACCAAACCCTCAACACTTTTTTTTTTATGATGGCACAAAGTACCAAAAGGAAAAATTTATGTCTCCCAAAACCAAAATTTTGATAATGATCAAGAGAAGTTAAGCATTCTAACAAATATAGAAGATCTCCCCCAAGATTAGTGCATTATCTAGGATTTTTCATACGAATACAAAGTGCGCAAACACTAGGATCATCACACTACCTATATCTACTAAAATGCTAAGAAAGTTTGAATAGACAAATTAGATCCATAAGATGCAAGGAAGACACATGGGAGTCAAAGCAAAACAAATTCATGGCAATAAATAAGGCAATTTGAACACAAGAGCCAATCTAAATATGATCAATAAAAGTCTACCTCATAATAGATTACCAATTGTCCTTGGACAAGAGGTATTAGGAAATATTTTCCGGTGGCAGTTTGTAAGTATACGAAAGATCATATTTACAACAAATAAAGCATATGGTAAAAGATAAGAGTTAACCATCATGCAAAGAGAGTTTCTTGATAGCTTCAATTAGTCATACCAACATGCAAAGCAATTAATAGCATTCATGCCAACATGCAAAGCAATCAATAGAATGACTTGAAGCACATGGTTTCCCAAAAGTATATTGAGGTACATGTTGTGAAAAACCATGCCAAGAAAAGCTTTCACAAATAAGATCCACAAAGATATTAGCAATGAAGCCTATTTAAGCAAATTGGAACTTGTTTGAGCAAACATGCCACATAGGAGAGAGATAAATTATGGTATCAATTCTATGTGACACAACCTTAAATGTTCACATTTTCTAGGCTTGTAATATGCACAAAGCTTATTAATCCCCCATAATGTGATAAGGAATTTAGTTTCACAAGAGGCAAATAAGATCCAACTAGAGATATTAATGGACATTAGAATTTGAATTTCTCATGAAGATGACATACCACATAGAGACTAGATAATATTGCAATATCAATTCTAAGTGATATTCCTCATGTACACACATTGTTTAGGATCATGAAATTCCCAAAGGAATATCACTCCCCCAAAATGGGATAGTCCATTAATCGCCCATAAGAGCCATATAAGATACAACAAGATGCAAAGTGGCTCCAACACAAACACAAATACATGGTGTGCAACCCAATATTCATAGACTTGATTTCTCAAGAGAAGCAAGTAGGAAGCACAACATATACAAACACATGTTAGGAACAAAACTAACACATGCAAAAGGGGCGAGTAACTTTCAATATAAATGAGTTGAGCACATGTTACCGCGAGGAGGAATATTGAATATATGATAGAAGCAAGATAACCAAAAGACTTGGCTTGAGATAATATAAACGATGAAGATCCCTTAATTCTTCATGATGTAGCCAAGTCTCCAATGTCCTCCAACAAGCACCTATTGATCAAGTTTTGGATTGTTGGTCCCCAACTAAGTTGGGTCCTAAGAGGTTAGTCACAATAGGCAACCCAAATGGTTCTTTTCTTGACACCACTTTGAGCACCAACATATTTAGCAAACACATTGCCACCCTCATCCTTACGAACAGAATAAACATCATCAATGGTGATAGAGTTGGATGAGGTACCAATAGTGCAAAAGGAGGAGATGTGGCCCTTCTCGCGGCATATGTAGCAAGTTCTTTTCTTCTCCTTCTTCTCACTAGATTTCTCCACAATGGGAGCATTGGCTTGATTCTTCTTGGGAAGTGGCATTTCTTCAACTTGAGGTTGAATATGAGTTTGAGCTTGAGGCCGCTTCCCTTTTTGCTTCTTCTTCAAAGGGCAAGATCTAACATGATGCCCTTCAATTTTGCACTTGAAGCAAACAATCTTGGCCGGGTCTTTGACTTGTAATTGGCCCTTCTTAATCTTGTTGTTCTTGGACTTGATCTTGTTGTTGGAGTTGAATCCAAGTCCACTCTTGTCATTGGGGGATTGTTGCACACTTAACATCTTGTCAAGTTTGCATTTCCCATCATGACCCTTTACCAAGTCGTTCTTCAAAGAAGAGACTTGGGCCTTGAGCTATTTGATTTCCTCTACATGGTTAGTAACAACACAAGTACAAGGGGAAGTAGAACCTTCATTGTTAGAGCAACAAGGCAAGGCAGATAATTCATCACAAAATTTAGCAATATTATGACTGGATGAATTACTAGGACTAGCACATGGCAATATAACATTTTGAGTAGTAGTGCTAGTACCCACATGAGGCTCACAAGGTGTTGCCTTAGATATTATAGCCTCATGAGCTAACTTTAGCCTATCATGAGAGGCTAGAAGATCCTTATAGGAGCTAGAAAGTTTTCCATGATTTTCTTCCAATTTCCCATAATTGCTAGTTAGCAATTTAAGTTGAGCCCTTAGCTCAACATTCTCCTTCAAGATAGATGCTTCACAAGAAGTAGAGTTAGTAGCACAAGCATCATTATTAATAGCAATGGGAGAAGGAAAGTTGTCATGCTCTTTTAGATAAGAAGCTTTAAGTTGCTCATGCGACTCGGTGAGTTTGGTGAGCGCACTCTCAATAACCCTTGAGCCCTTTTTGAGTTGCTCAAAATCCTCAAGGAGTTTAGTATTAACAAACACAAGCTTATCATTTTCTTAGCTTTAGTTCATTTGCCACCTCAAGAGCTCTATCATGGTTTTCCTTTTCTCTATAAAATTCTAGAGCAAAGGTTTCCTCAAGAGCTTCCTTGGTGGTTTGTTCTTCTTCAAGTTCATCCTTTAGAGATGCCACATCATTGGCGTACTCACGTTCAAGAGCACCCTTTTTATCAATGGTGTTCTCATGCATCCAAATAAGTTTTGGCTCTCAATAGAGGTAGTCAAGATTTCAAAGAAGTGAGAGCAAGCAATTTTATCTTTGCAAATAACCTTGAAAACACTCTTACCCTTATCGCGTAGAGAGACCACCCAATCCTCTTCTTCATAAACATCCTCATCCTTATCACCACAAGAAGTATGAGGTTCCATGGTAGGAGATACCGTGGAACCCTTGGCCATAAGGCACATATGAGAACCGTGCGATAAAGATGGGGAGTTACTTGAGGCTCCTTTCAAGATCTTGTCTTGACCAATAGAATCTTTGGTTTCCTCTACAATGTTAGTCATACAACAACTAGAGGAAATAGAAGCATTTTTATCATGGCCACAAGATAAAGCAAGCATATCATCATTAGATTTATTCAAGCAACTTACACATGATATGCAAGGACTATCAACACAAGCATGTAAATCATTTCTAGTGCTAGATGTGTTTGAGTCCGTAGATGAAACATTGCAATGAGATAGAGATGAAGAATCATCAATAGAAAGCTCAATATCAACATTGCAATTTTCATCACCACTCACCATATCATTACCTTGTGTCTTGACACACTTTGGTGAAGTGGATGAAGATGATAACTCATCACGGCCGGAAGTGGAAGCAATACAATCATCCTTAATAATATTGGACACATCATATTTGTCTTGAAGCTTTGTCCATAATTCATGAGAGCTCCCAAAAGGCATGATTGACGAAGTAACTACATTGCTCACAACAATGGAAAACACATGAGAAGCAAGAGCATCGAGGCAAGAGTTTTTCTCCTCCTCAAGAGATAAATTTTGAGGATCCTTAGGAGAAGAAAAACCCATGCCAAGAAATCGCTCCATGTCCGGGGACATACCCCGTAAGATTTTAAGCAAATAAATTTTCCATAGATCATAATTTGTGCCATCAAATATAAACAAGTTATTGTGCGCTAATCCCCTAACCGACATCCTTACTCTCAAGGTGGTGAAGCCTAAGAATGAGAGACCTTGCTCTGATACCAATTGAAAGGACACGGATGTCGCCTAGAGGGGGGGGTGAATAGGCGGTTTAAAACTTTTACGAGATGTGCTTAACAAATGCGGAATAAAACTAGCGTTTACTTTGTCAAGCCCAAAGCATATATACTATGGTTCACCTATGTGCACCAACAACTTATGCTAAGCAATACAAGCAACTATGTGATAGCAAGATATATAACTTCAAGCACGATGGCTATCACAAAGTAAAGTGCATAAGTAAAGAGCTCGGGTATAGAAATAACCGAAGTGACGCGGAGACAATGATGTATCCCGAAGTTCACACTCTTGCAAGTGCTACTCTCCGTTGGAGCGGTGTGGAGGACAAGTCACTCCAAATGCACGAGGGCCACCGTATTCTCCTCGAGAATTCCCACCAAAAGGGATGTCCTCGATCCACTACGGGACCTTAGGAAGGTCACCGAACCCGCACAAAGCTTGGGGCTATCTCCACAACTTAATTGGAGGCTCCCAATAAATTGCCACAAAGGCCTTGCCCTTGAAGATTCTCCATAACTTAATTGGAGTCCCCAAGAACACCACTAAGATGCCACAAAGGCCTAGAATCTGTCTAGGGTTCCAAGAACCCAAGAGTAACAACCTTCTTGCTTTCACCTCCACGAATCACCATGGAGAACACAAACCGATGCACCAAATGCAATGGCAGGAACACCACAAAGATGCTCAAGTCCTTCTCTCTTAAATTCCAACAAAGCTACAAAAGCTATTGGGGGAATAAGAGAGGAAGAACAAAGAGGAGGAACACCAAATTTCTCCAAGATCTAGATCTAGTGGATTCCCCTCACAAAGAGAGGGATTTGATTGGTGAAGATGTAGATCTAGATCTCCTCTATCTTTCTCTCAAATAGATGCAAGATTCATGGGAGGGAGAGGGAGATAGCAAGCTCAAAGAAGGTCAACAATGGAGGCAAAACGAGCTCTAACCGTTGGGGAACTTTGGGGAAGAAGACCCCCTTAAATACGGGTAGAGAAATCTGCTCATTGGGGCCAAAATCGTGACAGGCCGGCACTGCCGGAGTGCTCCCGGCGGCAGTGCCGGGGTGCTCCCGGCGGCACTTCCGGCCCCCTGTTTTTACCCAAACATCCGATACGAAAACCTTAAAAACTTTTGCATCCGGATTCCGATTTCGATGATCTTGGGCTTGTTTTAAAGCTAGGAACAAGCTCTACAAGATCATGCAGGAAAACATCATAGCCCAACAAGGGAGGATAGAAACAAATGAATAAAGGTTTTACCTATCTAAAAAAGGCAAACCGGTAAAACCTCCAATATGGAAAATGCAACAACTTGAGGTAGGAGACTTGGATTTAGGTGAAACCAATTTTGTTGTAAAGAGGATGACAAGAGCTACCCCACAAAGAGTGAAAAGCTTAAGAACAAGTGGGGTAGGTTTTTCTATGTATTTTAGAGTGAAATCTCTCAATACGAGAAACCGAGAAAAACTCCAATATCGAAAACGCAACAAGTGATTCATGCGGAATCCGTTTTCGATGAACTAGAGCTTGCTACGGAAGTAAGCAAAAGCTATAAAACATCACATGGATAAGATCCAAATAACAACCAGGAAATATGATGATGAACCAAACTCGAAAACGCAACAAGTGATCTATGCGAAATCCGTTTTCGATGAACTAGAGCTTGTCATGAGAATAAGCACAAGCTCTAAAACATCACATGGATAAGATCCAAATAACAACCAAATAAGATGATGCAAGGATGCAAAGGTTTGAGCTCTCTCCGAACGATACGATCGAGTTACTCACTCGAGAGCCCTCTTGATAGTACGGCAACTAAACTGTAAACCGGTCTCCAACTACACCATGAGACCAGTGAGAAAGAAACCCTATCAAGAGCAAACCTTAACCTTGCGCATTCCACTTGAGCTTGATGATGATGGTCTTGACCGCAACAAGATGGAACGCCTTTCTTGATTGTGCTTGCTTGACGAAGTCTTGTGGATTGCTCCCCCATAATCCACCATGGGAGAGCTTCTTCTTCGACGCTTATTCACATATCCATGATCACCATATGGATGGCAAGAGTCAAGCAAAGGATCTCTTCGAGATGGATCATCTTGATCTTGCACTTCATTTCTTCATGGCAAGCTTCAAGCTTATGATCTCTTTGAGTTGGCTCATCTTGAACTTGCACTTCATTTCTTCATTCTTCATCATGTTGATGTCTTGAAGTAACTTGAGGGCTCACTTCCTCTTCATCTTCAAGACATACTTGAGACTTGATCTTCTTCATTTGGATGACAAGACTCAAGCAAAGGAAGGATCTCTTCGAGATGGCTCATCTTGAACTTGCACTTCATTTCTTCATTCTTCATCAATTTATTCTTCTTGCAACCTTGAAGCCAACATATGGTTCAAGCATTGCCTATGGACAACACCTACAAATATAACTCAATGCAAACATTAGTCCATAGGGATTGTCATTAATTACCAAAACCACACATGGGGGCTCCATGCACTTTCACATATGGTGTTTTAGAGCTTGTGCTTATTCTCATGACAATCTCTAGTTCATCAAAAACGGATTCCACATGAAATACTTGTTGCGTTTTCGATATTGGAGTTTTTCCCGGTTCTTCGTGTTGAGAGGTTTTTATCTAAAATCCATAGAAAAATCTAACCCACTTGTTTTTAAGTTTTTCACTCCTTGTGTGGTAGATCTTGTCATCCTCTTTACAACCAAATTGGTTTCACCTAAATCCGAGTTTTCTAACTCAACTTGTTGCATTTCCCATATTTGAGGTGTTACTAGTTTGTCTCTTATAGATAGGTTAAACATTTCCCCATTTTATCTTATGCTCCACAATTGGACTATGATCTTTCTCTGCATGATCTTTTAGAGCTTGTTCCTAGCTTTAAAACAAGCCCAAGATCATCAAAATCGGAGCTCGGATCCTCAAGTTATGCCCGTTTATATCTGTTTTTCCTAGGGCCGGAGACTCCGGCCATAACCCTGTTTTTGTCCATTTCAAAGTGAGCAAACCTTGCTCTCAGATGGGGGGGTCCGGATTCTTTGGCCCTCCAGGCCGGATTCTCTGATCTAAAATGCCTAAAACGGTCATATTTCGTGGGGAGACCTAAGAGACCCCCTTTGATGATGGAGCTCCTCGGCAATGCCCACCATAAGGGGCTTAGGGTTGACGGAATCCTGCTGGCTAGCATGAGACCAAACAAACGGGAGAGAGATTTACCTAGATTCGGGGCTCTCGATGAGGTAAAACCCTGTTATCACCCGATTTTGGCCAAATCAGGAGATGAGCCGTAAGTGAAGATGGGCTTTGAAGGTTACACGTGGAGCATTTTTGAAGCGGCCTCGCGCGAAGAGTTTGGGCTTAATTGCCCATGTATCTGTAACATAGTAGATCGCATCTTAGTTTAGAAGTTAGAGTTTTACTCGTGCACGGTTTGGTGCACGCCCACATTAGAAAGTCCCTCGGACTATAAATATGTATCTAGGGTTTATGGAATAAACAACAACACAACGTTCAACCACAAAAAAATCTCGGCGCATCGCCAACTCCTTCGTCTCGAGGGTTTCTACCGGTAAGCACCATGCTGCCTAGATCGCATCTTGCGATCTAGGCAGCACAAGCCTACCTCGTTGTTCATGCGTTGCTCGTACTGAAGCCTTTTTGATGGCGAGCAACGTAGTTATCATAGATGTGTTAGGGTTAGCATAGTTCTTCGCGTAACATGCTATCGTAGTGCAACCCTTGCATATCTAGCCGCCCTCATACCTATCTTAGGTGTGGGGGCGGCACCCTGCTTGATCATTATTTAGCAGATCTGATCCGTTACGGTTGCTCCTTGTTCTACAAGGATTAGTTTAATATCTGCAATAGTTAGGCCTTACAAAGGGTTGGAGGATCCAGCGGCGTGTAGGGTGGCGTTTGCTAGCCCTAGAAAGGATGTTCCGGGGATCAACCTCGTGTTGGTTTTTAGGCCCTGTCTAGGATCGGCTTACGGTCACCGTGCGCGAGCGCGAGGCCCAATCGTGAGTAGGATGATCCGATTATGCGGTGAAAACCCTAAATCGTCGTAGATCTAATTAGCTTTATCTTGATCAAGCAGGACCACCATATATTCGGACACCTCGTCCGAATCATGGGTGGATCGGCTCTTTGAGCCGATTCACAGGATAACCTGAGAGCTGATCGAGGCTCGTATTTAATGTTTACGTGTATGCCATGCAGGAAACTAAGCGAGGCATCATCCACACCTTCCTGACCAGGTATAGGTCAGGTGGCACGCCCTTGCACTCAGCATCGGACGTGTGACCAGAAGTGCTTTGCGGGCCGTCGCTCGGAGGGGTCTCAGCCAGCCGCAGCTCTAGGCTCTTCCCGGCTCTACGGTGTTGACCCGTCGCTGCCCGCCGGTGGGTTTCTGACGTCAACACATTCTGGCACGCCCGGTGGGACACTCTTCAACATCCACCACATCGCCGTCTCCATCCGAGATGGCGGAAAGCACTCCGGTCAAGTACGAGGATCTGTCTGATGAGCTCAAGAAGGAGCATGACGAGATCAAGGCAGTCCTCGAAACCGAACTCATCGGCTCCTCGGAGAAGACCCGTTCGCACGGCATCAAGCTCAACGGTAACACACGTTGGTTGCCTGACGACAACAGGGTGGATCTCAGCCACTCCATATGCCAGCCAGAGTTCTCCTTTGGCGTCAACATGGCAGGGTTTGCAAGCCGCCATGGCAAAGATGGAGCAGAAAGCAGCCACTCCCGTGGCAAGGGTAAAGAGGAGGCCGTTCCACGCGACCGGCCCCAAGGCGACGATAGACGGTACCTAACCGAAGAGAAGGTGAAAAGCATATGGCATCAACGCCCACACTCCGTACATCTCCTCAGCAAGTATGAGCAGCAATACGACCGACGTCAGCGCTACGACGAAGATGATAAAGGATGTCATCGGTCTAATGCAGAGGAGAGGAGGTGCCGTCGGCGTGACGGAGGCAACGACGGGTACGAATGCCGCGCGAGAGGGAGGTCAAGAGAGCAAGACAACATGGATAGGCATTGGAGCTGTCATTTCTTCAAACACTGCTGGGACTCAGGAATGAGCCGATTGCCAACGATCGAGAACTGCCCAGAATGCAAGCAAAGGAAGAAGGATGCCGCTAAAGTGTCCGTGTTCAAGCGTCTAGGGCCTCTCCCGCCTCGGGACAAGCATGCTGAGGCCGCTCGGGGGAAAGATCTCGAGGAACTAGAGGACGATGATGAAGAAGATAAATATCATCGGCCCAGGTGGTGTTCTGATGGACTCAGCCGTTCCCAGAAACGCAGGGTTCAGCGATTGCGCGGCCTGGAGGAAGCCGAGAGGTTATACTTGCACACATTGAGGAAAGCAAGGCCTGATCTGGCTGCGAAGGTTCAGCGAACCCTGGATGAAGAGGGTCGTCCACGGAAAATGGAATGGCGCCCCAAGCAGAGGAAAGCCGATGATGATACATCGGCTGGCACAAATATGGTCTTCATTCTTCCAGCGGAGTTTAGCGCTCCAAGATTATATGAAGCACCTGTGGCGCAATTAGACTGCGGCCCACGGCCGGTCATCTTTGAGAAGCCGAAAGAAAGAAGTTACAGGCATCTGAAGGCCCTGTACTTGCGAGGATACATCAATGGGCATCCTGTCAACAAGATGTTGATGGACACCGGAGCGGCAGTCAACATTATGCCATACTCCATGCTACGTCGGTTGGGACGCTCCAGCTCGGATCTGATCAAGACCAACGCAACACTGAGCGATTTCAACGGCCAAGCATCTGACGCACAAGGTGTTCTGAATGTGGATCTGACAGTAGGAAGGAAAACTGTCCCTACGACGTTCTTTATCGTCGACATCAAGAGTACCTACGCTGTCCTACTGGGAAGAGATTGGATCCACGCCAACTGTTGCATTCCATCCACGATGCACCAATGCCTGATACAGTGGGATGGAGATGAAGTAGAAGTCGTCCGCGCAGATGATTCAGTCGAAGTCTCAACAGCTGGCATGGACGTTTGGGAGACATCAGGCCAAGAGCCACTCTCAGGCATCAATTTGGACGACTGCAAGCGCATCGACGTGACAAAGAACGGAGTTAGGCTGGTTTTATCCACAGGCCTAACTGTGTAACGAAGCAAACGTCGATGAGCAAACATGGCGAGGCTGATCTTTGTGATCGGCCCCAAAAATCGGCGAAGGGGCATCACAAAACCTTCATCGAGCAAGCAGCGTGGAGGCCGATTCCAGCAATCGGCCAAAATTGTCCTCACCATCCATTCTGCCTGGGTTCAACATTTGATCCAGCATGGATTGCCTAAAGAGCCGATACCATCAAGTGTTTTGATAGAATCGGCTCGGGGGGCACCTAGGTGGAAAAAACACGAGGATAGGAAGTAGGAATATCTTGCAAACGACCAGCAGCCCGAGATATTCCTTGATGATGGGTATTGAAGTATGGGGGCCGATACATAAATCGGCCGAAAATTCGAAATTTTTTAAGCACAGCCGATGTGCAGACATCGACTGAAGGATGAGCAGTTATTGAGTTACATGGAGAAGCTCTACTGGAGGAACCCCCCTCAATGAAATCGATTGGTGATTCGAATCACTCCCATTGGCAAGTCTTCAGGTTCAGCGGTGCTAACAGCATAAGCGTACAAGTCAGGGCAAGGATGAGCTTAACGAAGGGAGCATATCTTTTCTAGGACCAGAAGAACAGCCGATCACTAAGCAATCGGCTGTAACGTTTTGCCTGAGGCTTGACCGAGGTTGTGACTTGGTAGCCGTCACTTCTAGGGGTTGTTACGTCCAGAGTTTTGGAGGGCGTCAGAAATTGCTTCAGCCTGCCAAAGACGATGAGCCGATCTGATCAGTCAGGCGCAAGATGTGAGCTGAAGAAGCTCGGGGGGCAGCCCCGCCCTGAAATTTCGTCACTCTGAAGAACCGATTTCGTTGGAATCGGCTGATTCTACATTACGAGTTGGAATCCGAGGATGGCCGATTTGGTCGGCTCCCTGCTATTCTCGCCCCGACTGAGGCTCGGGGGGCAGCCTGCCACGAAGGGTCCTTTGCTATAAGAAACCGATTTTGCTCAAATCGGTTGGCTCTGCGTCTCAGTTCGATTTTGAGGGATGGTTGCTGTAAATAAACAAAGCATCGCAAGGGAAGTTGTAGGCGATCAAGATTTTCAGCAATGGCCCTGAAGATCGCCTGAAGGCATTGATGCTGGGGTTGCCGATTAAAGCTGAAGCGCAGGGGATTTGGATTTCCAAGATCTGAGGTTTGCACGATTACGATTTGGTCCTGTTCGACTGGGATTTGGGGATCTGAACTGATCTATCTCGAGATTTATCATAAGAGACCGATGCGTTGCCATCGGCTCATTAAGCGGTAATCGAGCTAACAATCGGCAGAGTCAGAATTGGCTAAATCAACGCGAAAGAAATCGGCAAAATTAAGCTAAAGGGGATTCTTCATTGATAGCCAGATTTCTTACACAAAGAGCTAGTTGTTCTCAAAAGAAATTGCTAGAGGGTACATTACCCCATCTACTACTGCTGGCCCTAGGCTAAGGTCTTATCTAGGGGCCATTGCTGCCCTCGTCGTCGTCTTCATCGCTGTCGTCGGCGCTGCTCCCGGCCGGCTCATCATCGCTGCTGTGGCGGCCGCCGGCAGGAACCTCATTGTCCTCATCCTCCTCATCAGCGTCGTCATCATCGCTGTCGAAATCGCTGAGGTTCCCGGGCCAGGGGCAGTGGCGCTTGGCCAGCGGCTCGTCGGAAGAGGTGCTGTTCTCCTCCTCTTCTTCCTCCTTCACCTCTTCGGAGGAGGTGAAATCATTCCAGGAGAAGCGGTCGTTGTCGCTCTCCTCCTCCGGTTCCCCATCTGCGAGGAAGCGGAGGTCGCTTTCCCCGTCGGTCGAGGACTTGTCGTCCTCCGACCAGACGGAGAAGTCGTGGCTCGACTTTTCCCCGTCGGCAATGGCGCGGCGGATGCTGGCCGCGTGGGCCTCTCGCGGGTCCCACTCTGGCGTCGGCTCTCGGAGAGGGGAGGATTGGACGGGGAGGCTTGATGCAGCGGAGGAGGAAGAGGAAGAAGACATGGTGTCAGAGGAGGGCTTTTGGAGGGCTGATGAAGAAGGGAAGTACGAAAGTGGCTAAATAAAAGGGGATGTGGCAGAGATTTAAATGCTCAAGCAGTTTCCGAGGACGTGGTGCCTAAACTGTCAAATCGTGCAGAGAAGTTGAGAAGGCAAGACGTCATCATGAAGAATACTGCGACGGTTCTGCTCTGCCACGACATGACCCCTTGAAGAAAAAACAGATGGTTTTGAAATTATCATTATCAAAACCAGGGGGGCATGTGTTATCACCCGATTTTGGCCAAATCAGGAGATGAGCCGTAAGTGAAGATGGGCTTTGAAGGTTACACGTGGAGCATTTTTGAAGCGGCCTCGCGCGAAGAGTTTGGGCTTAATTGCCCATGTATCTGTAACATAGTAGATCGCATCTTAGTTTAGAAGTTAGAGTTTTACTCGTGCACGGTTTGGTGCACGCCCACATTAGAAAGTCCCCTGGACTATAAATATGTATCTAGGGTTTATGGAATAAACAACAACACAACGTTCAACCACAAACAAATCTCGGCGCATCGCCAACTCCTTCGTCTCGAGGGTTTCTACCGGTAAGCACCATGCTGCCTAGATCGCATCTTGCGATCTAGGCAGCACAATCCTACCTCGTTGTTCATGCGTTGCTCGTACTGAAGCCTTTTTGATGGCGAGCAACGTAGTTATCATAGATGTGTTAGGGTTAGCATAGTTCTTCGCGTAACATGCTATCGTAGTGCAACCCTTGCATATCTAGCCGCCCTCATACCTATCTTAGGTGTGGGGGCGGCACCCCGCTTGATCATTATTTAGCAGATCTGATCCGTTACGGTTGCTCCTTGTTCTACAAGGATTAGTTTAATATCTGCAATAGTTAGGCCTTACAAAGGGTTGGAGGATCCAGCGGCGTGTAGGGTGGCGTTTGCTAGCCCTAGAAAGGATGTTCCGGGGATCAACCTCGTGTTGGTTTTTAGGCCCTGTCTAGGATCGGCTTACGGTCACCGTGCGCGAGCGCGAGGCCCAATCGTGAGTAGGATGATCCGATTATGCGGTGAAAACCCTAAATCGTCGTAGATCTAATTAGCTTTATCTTGATCAAGCAGGACCACCATATATTCGGACACCTCGTCCGAATCATGGGTGGATCGGCTCTTTGAGCCGATTCACGGGATAACCCGAGAGCCGATCGAGGCTCGTATTTAATGTTTACGTGTATGCCATGCAGGAAACTAAGCGAGGCATCATCCACACCTTCCCGACCAGGTATAGGTCAGGTGGCACGCCCTTGCACTCAGCATCGGACGTGTGACCAGAAGTGCTTTGCGGGCCGTCGCTCGGAGGGGTCTCAGCCAGCCGCAGCTCTAGGCTCTTCCCGGCTCTACGGTGTTGACCCGTCGCTGCCCGCCGGTGGGTTTCTGACGTCAACAAACCCTTACTTCATGCTTGTCTGATCTTGATTTATTGAGTAAAACGGGTTACAATGGGGTAGCCGATAGACTACTATGGTCGACTCACTGGGAGGCAAGGATTCTAGGGTTTGTGCTCTAAGTTGCGGTGGTTCTTCTTATTATTGTTCTGTCTTTCGGTAGGCCCTCTCCTGGCCTTTATATAGCAAGCCAGGTCCCGAGAGTCTTGTCCAAACTCGACTAGGTTACATTGAGATCTAATCCAATCTTTCATTTATCGACACCTTGTTGCCTTGTTCATCAAGAATTCGTCTCCTGGTAGGTCTCCTTCATGGCAACCTACGTACGTGCCTACCTTGATCTTCGATAATCTTCATGGGCCCCTAGTTAGGCCAAGGGAGGTAGACTAATGTCGGTTACCCGAAGGGTAATGCCCACATCACCCTTCTTTCCCCTTGGGTTGGTTGCTTCTTTTGCTCTCTCTCTCTCCTCCATTCTTGACTTTGAGAAGTTTACTCTCGCTCTAATTCCTCCATGATTCTTGCTCATATTTGAGAAAAAGATAGAGAATTCTACATCTACATCTTGACCAAACAAATCCTCCTCTCTTTGTGAGGAAAATTCACTAGATCTAGATCTTGGAGAAATTTGGTGTTCCTCATCTATTTCTTTTTCCTCTCTCTTATTCCCCCAATAAATTTTGTAGCTTTGTTGGAATTTGAGAGATAAGGATTTTACCTTCTTTGTGGTGTTCTTGCCATTGAATTATGTGCATCAGTTTGACTTCTCCGCGGTGATACGTGGAGGTGAAAGTTCGTGAGAGATTCACTTCGGGAGCTTGTTCCCGGAGCCTGTTCCTCTTGGGTCTTTGGACTCTAGATGGCTTAGTGGTCTTTGTGGTTCTCTTGGGGACTCCAATTAAGTTGTGGAGATTCCTCAAGTGCAAAACCTTTGTGGCGGTATATTGGGATCCCCAATTAAGTTGTGAAGATAGCTCCAAGCTTTGTGCGGGTTCGGTGAACACCCTCAAGGTTCCATAGTGGATCGAGGATATCCCTTTTGGTGGGAATTCTCGAGGAGAATACGGTGAGGCCTTCGTGGCGTTTGGAGTGATTTTTCCTCCACACCGCTCCAACAGAGAGTAGCACTCACAAAGGTGTGAACTTCGGGATATATCGTTGTCTCCGCGTCACCTTGATTATTCCTATACCCGAGCTCTTTACTTATGAACTTTACTTTGTGTTAGCCTTCGTGCTTGAAGTTATATATCTTGCTATCACATAGTTGCTTGTATTGCTTAGCGTAAGTTGGTGGTGCACATAGGTGAACCCTAGTTATATAGATTCATGGTTGGCAAATTAAACACTAATTTTATTCCACATTTGTTAAGCCATAATCGTAAAAAAATGAAACCGCCTATTCATACCCCCCTCTAGGCGACATCCATGTCCTTTCAAACCTACTCTTCATTTGGATGGTTCACACATATAACCTAGAGTATGTCATGCAACAGTTTGGTATACATCAGGATGTTCCCCCACCCTTACCGAGACGACTGGGGACGATGATGTTCATATGTAAGTTTGGTCATTTTAATAAAAAAACAACATATTGCATTTCAATAAAGCTTACTACATTTTAATAATAAAATGTATTGGATTGTAGGCAAGACAATAAAGGCACGAATTGTGTCAATTAGAGGAGACATGATCACACGTGGATTACGTTATGGACAAATGAAGCAGCATAGTACACAAAAATAGGTAATTTTTCATGTATATTTATTTGTCATCACACATGTTCTAATGAAATTTATCACTCATGCCGATTGTACTCATGCCGATTGTATAATGGTGACATAACTGCCACATATAATCAGTGGTAATGCACTAGCATGCATACTCTCACCGGTCCTCCACCAACAATGAGCACAACTCACACAAGATGAGCAGTTGGTTCGAGTGATTGAATGTGCATTAACTTACCACCGTGACACATCGGTACTTGCATCTCTATACATTTATTTTTTATTTAGCACCGTTTTTTTTATTTAATAAGCCTCTATTTGCAATTTTATTTCATTCAGATAGACGACTTTAGGAAGATCACTCTGAACATGTGAGATGATTTGCAGTTGCCCAACATGAATAGTGCGGAGGACAAGCCCCATTGTGAAACGTATTTTTTATACTTCCACGAAAGGCCTTAAACGATTTGGTTGGGCTTGACGCGATGACGTTGGCAGGCGAGCATACGACATGCCGGATGCGGCATCGTCCAGACCGAGTTTGGCACGTGTGAGTCAACCGTCTACCAGACCTAGCGTGGTGATTCTGACTACCAGAACTCCATCATATATCCACGGCGTGGCTCATCTCCACTGCATCGCTCACAATCGGCCCACATATCTCAGGACTATGGCACCACACATGTATATTATCTTATATCACAAATAAAACACCGGTGCATATGTATTCATTGTACATTTATAATGATAACATATTGTATCTACTTGTAAAAGGAGGACCGTTCGGAGAACAATACTCATACACTCATGGTGAGAGTTTGCAGAGGTACAATATGGCTGAGGTATGTTCATATTTAATATTTAGCCTCACGTGTGATTATTAAATAGCTATTATTGATAAAGTTGTTTTCCTCTGCAGGAATCTTTTGAACATACTTGTCCCAAAAATAGAAGTTGGTTTAGGCCACTATATGCCCCGACCAGATGCAACGACAATACACCACTCATGTATGTTCATATTTAATAATTAACTACTTACCCATGATTATTAAATGCCTATTAGTGACAAAGTCGCTTCTCTACGCAGGAGTCTTTTAAACCAACGTGGCGCGAGATTGAGCTAGTTTTGGCCAGAATATGCCCGGACCACAGGGTTTTGACCACATCCAGCCACTGGTGGAAAAACAGGCTTCGGGTGAGCCCCATAAGTCGCGATGCTGCAGGAACCGCGACTAATGGTACCTTTAGTCGCGGTTCGGGAGGAGAACCGCGACCAAAGGCTCCGGGCCCGGGCGCTCGGTGGCCAGCCGGTGCACGTGGGGTCTTGAGTCGCGGTTGGCCAGGCCAACCGCGACTAAAGGTGCTCGAAGGCCTTTAGTCGCGGTTGGCCAGGCCAACCGGGACTAAAGCCCCTCCCCTATATATACCCATCCAAGCAGCCAACACTTAGCCATTTGGTGCCATTCTCTTCACAAGCTTCACAAGTGGGTGTTAGGTTTGCTTTTGGTTCCTCTTATGCACATAAGGTGTTTGATGAAATGCCCCAAGAGCATGAAACAAACATGATATAAAGTGTTGGAGCCACACTTGAGCTTTCTCATTTATTTTTTCGTCCTCGATCGCGGTTAGCAACTTGAACCTTTGATGTGTCGTTGATAAAATGTGCATGTGTGTGTAGTTCATTGTTTAATTTATATTGTTTGTAGCTAGTTAGTTTAACAAATGCATGATGGTTAATTATATATTTTATATTATAATAATGCAGATGAATCGACAATGGATGTACGGTAACCGACTCTCCGGCGAGTTCAGTGCGGGTTTGAAAGATTTCCTCGTAGTGGCCAATGCGAACAAGCAGGGGGGTTTTGTTATCTCGTCCATGTGTTAAATGTAAGAATCGAATGGTTACTCTTCCTCAAGAGATGTTCACATGCACCTGCTTCGGCACGGTTTCATGCCAAGCTATAATTGTTGGACCAAGCATGGAGAAAGAGGGGTTATAATGGAAGAAGATGAAGAAGGGGATGATTTCAATGATGAAAGCTATCTTGCTCATTTCGGTGATACTTTCATGGAGGATGCTGAAGGTGAAGGGGAAGGTGAAGGGGAAGGTGAAGAAGAGGCACGTGATGATCCCGTTGATGATCTTGGTCGGACCATTGCCGATGCACGGAGACGCTCGCGAAACTGAAAAAGAGAGGGAGAATTTGGATCGCATGTTAGAGGATCACAGGAAGGCGCTCGTACCCCGGATGCGATGATGGTCCGAAAAAGCCGGGCTGCACACCGGATTTGCCGAGATGGAAGGCACAGGCAGGTGTAGCTGACTCGGCATTTGAAAACTTGCTGAAAATGTTGAAGAATATGTTTCCAAAGAATAACGAGTTGCCCGCCACTACGTACGAAGCAAAGAAGGTTGTCTCGCCCTCTAGGTTTAGAGGTTCTCAAGATACATGCATGCATCAACGATCGCATCCTCTACCGCGGTGAATACGAGAATTTGAATGAATGCCCGGTATGCACCGCATTGCGTTATAAGATCGGAGGCGATGACCCCGGTGACGATGTTGAGGGCCGAAACCCAGGAAGAGGGTTCCCGCCAAGGTGATGTGGTATGCTCCTATAATACCACGGTTGAAACGTCCGTTCAGGAACAAAGAGCATGCCAAGTTGTTGCGATGGCACAAAGAGGACCGTAAGTCGGACGGGGAGTTGAGACACCCCGCAGATGGAACGCAATGGAGAAAGATCGACAGAGAGTTCAAAGATTTTGCAGCCGACGCAAGGAACATAAGATTTGGTCTAAGTACGGATGGCATGAATCCTTTTGGCGAGCAGTAGCTCCAGCCATAGCACCTGGCCCGTGACTCTATGCATCTACAACCTTCCTCCTTGGTTGTGCATGAAGCGGAAGTTCATTATGATGCCGTTGCTCATCCAAGGTCCGAAGCAACCCGGCAACGACATCGATGTGTACCTAAGGCCATTAGTTGATGAGCTTTTACAGCTGTGGGGCAGACCCGGTGTCCGTGTGTGGGATGAGCACAAAGAAGAGGAATTTGACCTACGAGCGTTGCTTTTCGTAACCATCAACGATTGGCCTGCTCTTAGTAACCTTTCGGGACTCGTCAAATAAGGGATACAATGCATGCACGCACCGCTTACATGAGACCGAAAGTGTACATTTGCCAAATTGTAAGAAGAACGTGTACCTTGGGCATCGTCGATTTCTTCCGAAAGGTCATCCAAGAAGAAAGAAAGGCAAGCATTACAACGGCAAGGCAGATCACCGGCCGAAGCCTCGCGGAACACACCGGTGCCGAGGTATTTGATATGGTCAAGGGTTTGAAAGTCATCTTTGGAAAGGGTCCTCGCGGACAATCAGTTCCGAAGGGAGCCGACGGGCACGTAGCCATGTGGAAGAAGAAATCTATATTCCGGGAGCTAGAATATTGGAAAGTCCTAGAAGTCCGCTCCGCAATCGACGTGATGCACGTTACGAAGAATATTTGCGTGAACATCCTAAGCTTCTTGGGCGTGTATGGGAAGTCAAATGATACAAAGGAAGCACGGCAGACCAAGCAAAGTTTGAAAGACCCCGATGACCCGCATCCGGAACGGTTTCAAGGTCGTGCCGCCTACGCTCCGACCAAAGAAGAGAAGGTCATCTTTTTTGAATGCCCGAGCAAGTATGAAGGTCCCGTCTGGATTCTCGTCCAATATAAAGGGAATAATAAACATGGCGGAGAAAAAGTTCCAAAACCCGAAGTCTCACGACCGCCACGTGATTATGACGCAATTGCTTCCGATTGCTTTGAGGGGCTCCTCGCCGAAAATGTTCGAGTAGCCATTGTGAAGCTATGTGCATTCCTCAATGCAATCTCTCGAAGGTAATCAATCCAGAAGTTCTACCACGGTTACGGAACGATGTGATCCAATGTCTTGTCGGTTTCGAGTTGGTGTTCCCGCCATCCTTCTTCAATATTATGACGCACCTCCCGGTTCACCTAGTCGATGAGATTTCCATTCTCGGTCATGTATTTCTACACAATATGTTCCCCTTCGAGAGGTTCATGGGAGTATTAAAGAAATATGTTCGTAACCGTGCTAGGCCGTAAGGAAGCATCGCCAAGGGCTATGGAAATGAGGAGGTAATTGAGTTTTGTGTTGACTTTGTTCCCGACCTTAAGCCGATTGGTCTTCCTCAATCGCGGCACGAGGGGAGACTAAGTGGAAAAGGCACGATCGGAAGGAAATCAACGATATGTATGGACGGCCATTCTCCGACCGAAGCACACCACACAGCTTCCGACCAATTCCAGCTTGGTGGCTCCGTACTTTGAGAAACACAAGAATATTTTACGCTCGGACAACCCCGGGAAGCCCGAATCCTGGATTAGGAAGGCCCACATGGAGACTTTCGGCAGCTTGGTTGAGAAAACATTTAATGAGTGACAATAAGGTTGTAGATCAGCTGTACATGTTGGCCAAGACACCATCTTCGACTATAACGACTTTCCAAGGGTACGAGATAAATGGGAATACATTTTACACGATCGCCCAAGATAAAAAGAGCACCAACCAAAACAGTGGTGTCCGCTTTGATGCAAGCAACCGAGAATGGGCAAAAGGTCACATATTATGGTTACATAGAGGAGATATGGGAACTTGACTATGGACCCTCCTTTAGGGTCCCTTTGTTCCGGTGCAAATGGTTCAAGCTAACAGGAGGTGGGGTAAAGGTGGACCAGCAATACGGAATGACAATGGTGGATTTCAACAATCTTGGTTACCTTGACGAACCATTCGTCCTAGCGAAAGATGTCGCTCAGGTTTTCTATGTGAAGGACATGAGTAGCAAACCGAGGAAACGGAAAGATAAGAAAACGATCAGTACATCATGCGATGATCCAAAGCGCCACATTGTTCTTTCAGTGGAAAAGAAACATCGTGGGAGTGGAGGACAAGACAGACATGTCGAAGATTATAATATGTTTGCTGAAATTCCGCCCTTCAAAGTGAACACCGACCCAAGCATTAAGTTAAATGATGAGGATGCTCCATGGATACGGCACAATCGTAAGCAAGCAGGGACACAAGGGAAGAAATGATGTGTAATAATTTATTATACCAAACTTTGTTGAATGAATCATGTGAATTATATTACCCGTGATGTGTTTGGTGTCCATTTTCGAATGATTCAATTGACTCGAGATAGCACTGATGATACATGAAATTTGGAGTGACTAAGTCATACTCCTGCATACATGAAATTTGGAGTGACTAAGTCATACTCCTGCATATAGGAAATTTGGAGTGACTAAGTCATACTCCCGCATACATGAAATTTGGAGTGATTTAGTCATACTCCTGCCTAGGCGTATAATATGCATACTCGTAGTCTTCATAGCCGCCGCCGTTGTACCGGTAGTCGTCGCCTTCTAAGTTGCCGGCGTCGTTGTCGCCGCCGTCGTCGCCGCCGTCGTCGGGCGGCGCTCGTGGCTCGAACCGAGGGTAGCGCAGGCGGGGGATATCGCCGGCCGTGATGTAGTCCATGACGCTCGCGCAGTCCGGCCGTACCACCATAGCCGACGGCCGGCCTCGTGGAAGTTTCCGGGAGGCAGACCATCCTCCTCATACCTCGGCGAGCGCCCTCTCACGCCGATTGATGAAGAAGGCGTCCCAAGTATGCTCGGTTATCGGGATGCCGCGGGGATTCATCCGCTGCTCCGGCGTGAGGTCGAGGTAGTAGTGGTTCGTGATGGCCGCCCGGCGCGCAGCACCCGAGGGACGGGAGGGACCGGCACGCCGCCGGCGCTTAGGCTCCAGCTCGGCAGGGACGCGGTAGCCCGGTGGGCAAGGGTAGTTCGAGGCGCAAAGCTCCTCCACCTGCTGGTAGGTTAGAGTGGGTGCGGTGGAAGCCATGAGAGAGTGATGAGAGATTGTAGAGATGTGATAATGCTGGCCAAGCCGGGCTACATATATGGAGTGACAAATGGCGGGAAAAATGGGAGCGGAAAGAAAGTGGCGGGAAGAAAGAGGCGGGAAGAAAGAGGCGGGAAGAAATTGGCGGGAAAAAACTGGCGGGAAGAAAGAGGCGGGAAGACAGAGAAGAAATGGCGGGAAGACGAGGCGGGAAGAGGGGGTCGGCAGAAAGACAGAGGCGGGAAGAGGGGGCCAACGAGAAGACAGAGGCGGCCGGGAAGAAATTTTGAATTGAATTAGTTTTATTTTTATGAATTTTTTTGATAATTTGTATTTTTAAAATTTTGAATTGAATTAGTTTTATTTTTATGATTTTTTTGATATATTATATGTATTTTAAACATTTTGAATTGAATTAGTTTTATTTTTCTTAATTTTTTGATATATTATTTGTATTTTTAACATATTGAAATGAATTAGTTTTATTTTTCTGATATATAATTTGTATTTTTAAAATTTTGAATTGAATTAGTTTTATTTTTATGAATTTTTTGATATATTATATGTATTTTAAACATTTTGAATTGAATTAGTTTTATTTTTCTTAATTTTTTGATATATTATTTGTATTTTTAACATATTGAAATGAATTAGTTTTATTTTTCTGATTTTTTTGATATATAATTTGTATTTTTAATATTTTGAATTGAATTAGTTTTATTTTTCTGATTTTTTTGATATATTATTTGTATTTTTCACATTTAGACATGAATTAGTTTTATTTTTCACATTTAGAAAATGAAAATAATTTTGAAAAAGGCCTTTAGTCGCGGTTGGCAGCCAACCGCGACTAAAGCTTTTTTCCGCGGGAACCGCAACTGGGGCGAAAAAAAGGCTTTAGTCGCGGTTGGGGTCACCAACCGCGACTAAAGGCTACCCTTTAGTCGCGGTTGGTGACCCCAACCGCGACTAAAGCCCTCTGGCTATAAATATCGCGCGGAACGGCCGCGCCAGTTCTTCTTCCTCCGCCCTCGCCCTCTCCGCTCGCCCTGCTCTCGTTCGCCGACGCCGTCAGGCTGCACGTCGGCGCCCTCGCCCGCCAACGCCCGCCGTCGCCCACCGCCAACGTCGTCTTCCGCGCCCGCCGTCGCCCGCCGTAAGTCCATCGACGCGCCGCCGCCGCCCTCCCTCGCCCCTGTCGCGCGCGACGGTTATGTCGTGCGCGCCGCCGCCTCCCTCACCGGCCGCCGCCGCCGCCCTCGCCGACCGACGCGTCGTCGCCGCCCACCTAGCTCCCTCGCTCGCCGCCCGACGCCTGCCGCGCCAACGTACGCCCGCCGTCGCCCCGGCCCCTGGCAGAGAGAGAGATCGAGGGAGAGGTGCCAGGGGCACCCCCTGGCCGGTTTTTCTTTAAAAAAAAAATCGTAACTAAGTTTTTTAATTAAAATTTGTAACGTAATTTAAATTTGTAACGTAAACGTGCAGTGTATATATGTGAAGAACTAATTAATTTGTAACTTAATTTAAATTGTAAACGTACGTATGTGTATATGTGAAGAAACTAAACAAATTAACTTAATTAGTTACAAATTCAAAAAACAAAACTAAAAACTTAATTAAATTGTTTTTAAATAAGTTAAAAAAATTGACTTAAAAATTTAAGTCGCCGCCCTCTTGTCGCGCCCGTCCCGTACGTCGCCGCACGTACTCGACCTCGCCGTCATCGCCTTCTCTCCGTCGTCGCCGCCCTCTCGTCGCGCCCGTCCCGTACGTCGGCCCGTCGTCGCCGCCCCACCCACACCGTGTGTGTCGACGCGCCCGTACATCCCCATCGTCATCGCCGGCGCCCCGCTCGCATGCAGTGAGAGAGAGGAGAGGGAGAGAGCGCAGAACTAAAATTTGACTTTACCACCGCGCGTATACGGAGGGGGCAGCGAGCCCCTCGTCGCCCCCTCCGTATACGCGCGGTGTTTTTTTTGGATCGAGAGGGGGCGGCGAGGGTTATGTGTGTTGTCCTCGGCACCGCCACTGCCCTTTCGCCACCGCCACCGTCACCGACACCACGTCTTTAATCGCCGCCCCGTCTCGCGCTCTACCGCGACACCCTCTCCCACCCCTTCCTCGCCCCTCCTTTTGCCACCGCCCTTTCGCCACCGCCACCGCCCCCTTCTTCACTTAATTAATTTGTTTTTACTACATGTTTTCAGGATCGACATATGGCGGACGATAGAGCTGACCCGATTCTGGACAACTATGATCCGGACGTCGAAGACCATATGTTCGGCATCATAAAAGGCGATATTCCATATGTGCCGACCGGAGAAGAAGAAGATGATATCTCTTCTTATCTGAACCTTGAGTGTGAAGATGAAGGGCGCCGTCAGCAAGCAGATGATGCCGAAGAAACGTCGATAAACGACGATCTTCAATTGGAAGTAGCAACCACCTCCGGCGCCGAGGTATATATATACATATTGAGCGTCTGGTGATACAAACTAACTGATTTGAATAAATGTGTGTGTACTAACGCGCGCGACTCTCTTTCTTATTTTAGCCCTCGGCCGGATCGTCGAAAAAATCGAGTACGTCGTCAAAGCGTGGCGCAACCAAGACGATGAAAGCAGGACAAACATGCACCATCGATGTTGTCGACGAAGCAACCGGCAGGCCGCTGGAGCCCAGCAAGAACGCCACCAAGTTTGTCAGCCAATGCGGAGCCGTTGTTAGAGACAACGTCTCGATCACCCGCCAGGAGTGGAATGAGCCAAAGAAGGCACGTCTTGGTTTCACTTTTGTCGATAAGAGAGAAAAAAAAGATTGCTTCAACAAGCTTATGGAACATTTCGTTCTACCTCCGGAATACCGCAAATACGATGAGGAGGGTAACAAGATTGCGGAAAACAAGGAGAGGCGCAAGCTAGTCAAACAGTTCGCTCTTTCTACGATGGCCAACGCATTCCGGAAATACAAGCAAAATCTAGCCCATGACTTTGTCAACCAGGGCAAGACTCCGGATTTCAAAGGACAATATGAGAAACTGCAACATGATTGGCCAGAATTTGTGAAGCAAAAGAAATCGGAGCAGTTCCTTGAACTATCGAAGAAAAATAAGGAAAATGCGGCCAAGAAGGAGTACAATCATAAAATGGGGCCAGGAGGGTATCGCTTTTGGCAGCCTAGGTGGGAGAAGATGGAGAACGAGCTGAAGGCGCGAGGAATCACTCTAGGTACGGAGGGATGGGACCCAAGGGCCAAAAGCTGGTGGTACGGGCATGGGGGATCGCTGAACCCGGAGACAGGGGAGTGTGTTTACCAGGGCAAAATAATTACACCCACCAAAAAGCTTATTGAGGCAATGAGGGATGCTCAAGCGGGGAGGATCAAGTTCAACGGAGAGAACGACGCCCGACAAAAGCCCTCGGGAATCCCGAACACGGAGGACGTGTACGAGGCATGGGGCCCATTCCGTGGAAAATAGGGTTCCCCGTAACGATGACCCGTACGGTTACGAAGCCGTAAGAGAAAGATGGATCGGGAAAAAGATGTTGTGGCGCAGTTGGTAACGGAAATGGATGTGATGAAGAAAACCGTGAGTGTACTAGTAGCCGAAAGAGAGGCAGCTCGGGCGCAGCATGCTGAAGATCATCCAATGGATCTCGAAAGCCAGCAGCGGAGAAGAAGCAGCGTGGCTTCCACGGAGGCCTCACCGGCTGGTGCACCGACGATAGAAATTACTGCACCGGAGCCTCTGGTGGTCGAAATTACTGCACCGGAGCCTCCTCGCTACCCCGTGGACGATATAAAGGAGATGAAAGCATGTCATCCGTATTATCCTATCGGGAACATGTCCATGAAGGTAGCCATCGGCAGTGCTTTGCCACTGGAGCACTCCACCACAACAACCCCATTCAAGATGGCTATGCTCGTGTGACGGTGGAGGAGATAGTCCAAGGGTTTGAGGACCTGGACATTGACATTGCTACACCTGAAGGGGTGAAAAGACTTGGAGATGTCAAGCGCCAGTTCATTCTATGGCAGAAGAAGTTTATCAAGTTTCCAGGCGAGGCGCCAACAAGTCCACCCCCCTACGGTGGTGGTGGTGGCGGTGGCGGTGACGGTGGCGGTGGCGGCGGTGGTGGTGGTGCTTCACCTAATACACCTCCTTCACGTCAGCCGACGCCGCCCCCCAGTCCTCGTCCGGCGGGTAAGCAGACGCCGCCCCCTAGTCCTCGTCCGGCGGGTGATCGGCAGACACCGCCCCCAATCCACCTCCGGCGAAGAAGCAGAAGCAGTCCTGGGTTATTAACCCGGACCCTTACGTACCTAAGAAAACAAAGGTACCGGAGGTATCACTGAAGCCTCTCCCCAGGAGGTCTTGGGAAAGTACTGCCGAGGAAGTCAAGGCGGGCGCGACTGCTGATTTAGAGAATTGGAAGGCGAGCGTCAAGAAGAAAATAGAGGGCGAGCCCAAGCCAGTATATTCTGACAAGGAAAAGCAGTGGGCTAAGTCATTTTTGAACACACCGTCCCAAGCCGCGAAGAATCCGCTCGACGACTATTTACGTGAACTTCGTAGGCAAGCACTCGCGTTCAAGAACGAGGAAAGAGTTGGCGGAGAAGAAAGCCTTGAAGGACGAGGCCGAGTCAAAATTAGAAAGGGGGAAAGAAGTTGCCCAGCTCGGGGAACAAAGTAAACAATCGATCGCCCCGCTCATAGTGCAAGCCGCCGATCCGGATGCCCCCGATATCATAGCAGCTGCGGCAGCACATGGATTGACCGTAACGAGTGCCGGAGAACAAGCGGCCGAGTTAGGTATCACTCTTCGTGCACTCGCTAGGCCTTGATGAGGCGCCAATGAAGGACGTAGTATTTACATATGTGAAGAATGGCCCTCTCGTCGAGCCTGCGCAGGAAGTGGATCTACCTCGACAAATGCTAGGTCTGCTAAATTGGTACAAGGGTTACATAAAACATAAAAACGCCAAAGAGTATATCTATGCGGAAGTTAGATATGAGCATCACTTCAAACATTACTGGGTACAAATTCCTCCGAGTGAATTGTTCCAGCTGTTCAATCTGCGCGACCTCGACAAATCTATCATCAGTTGCTACGTTCTGTAAGTGATTTATTAATTTCTACCCCATCTCGTTCATTGCCGGCATGCACTATATATATATATATATATATATATATATATATATATTGTCCTAACTATCTTGTTGTGTACGCTATATATTATGCAGAATGAAGAAGCGGGAAATGCGAATAAGGAACATCCATGATGTTGGGTTCATTGACCCACACATCGTTAATTCATATGTGTTAGAACACCACCCCGCCGACGTGGAGGATGACCTGTGGCGGTTTATTAGAAAACAGCAACGAGAAAAGTGATATTCTATTTCCTTACCATTTTGGGTGAGTGTTTCTGTCTTGAGCACATTCTCTTTTGTTTATGGTATGTGGCTAATCGATGAGTTATGCATGATCTGTGCATGTATCGTGTCCGCAGGTTCCACCGGATTCTTATGGTAATTAAAGTTCAGACCTCCTCGGTTCTCGTCCACGACTCTCCGAATATGGATCCGGCGCTTTGGGGCGACATGAGAAAAATGATGCAAAAGTAATTATTTTCATTCATTTGCGCTCTATATCGATCGGCCTATTTCGTTCATCATTTCCTAATATCAAGTAACTAATTAATAACTCTCTTGTTTATTTAATTTTCTTTGCCTCGTAGGGTTTGGAGACGGTTCGTAGATACCAAGGTCGGTGAATTCAAAAAGGAGCTACATTTTAAAATGGCGAGTGCGGACGACCGGGGATATTCAGCCACCGGGGACCAATCTATGTGGATACTATGTTTGTGAGAGGATCCGGAGATACCGCAATGAGCGGGACCAGACGTGTGAGAACAACATCCCGAGGAATAACCTCCGGAAGACGCTTAGTCCGAAGCTCGCTTCCGACCACTTCAAGAGGAACTAGCTGGATGGTTGGCGAGGAAGTCATCGATCCTAGAGGAGAACACTATTACGATGACGTAGAACTTTATATGCACCAGAATTTGTAACTAACTTGTTCAAAATTGTATATGGTCATCCGATATTGAATATATATTGTATATGGTCATCCGATATTGAATATATATTGTATATTCCTCTTGAATTATTTTTGGTTCTAATTTCAAATTTGTTTGAAATTGTACATTCATATGCATGTATGTATACAGTACCGTAGAATATGTGAAACTCCTTCAAAATTAAAACCCAAAAGAAATAAAACAATACAAATTAAAAAGAAACCAGATTTAGGGGGAGGGGGGCTAAAACCCTAAACCCTGCGGAGGCCTTTAGTCGCGGTTGGCCAGAAGAACCGCGACTAAAGGTCCTCCGCCCTGGCGCTCCCCTGCGGCCCATGTGGACGGGCCTTTAGTCGCGGTTCGTAAGGAACCGCGACTAAAGGGGGGGCCTTTAGTCGCGCTGCTTTGGTCGCGGTTGGGCCACCGCGACTAATGGCAGTTGCCAACCGCGACCAAAGCCCTTTTTTCCACCAGTGAGCCGACAATACTACACCGTACAATCCCACGAACCTTGCGATAATTTTGTTGGGATAGCTGAAGATTTGTTTGGAGGTGACATTATGAGCGCACCATGGAGTTTGATTCATCCACAATCAAAATGTTAGATATTCCATCAACCAGAAATGAGACACATATAGAGGATGAACAGAAGCAATATGACCGAGGTTTATGTCCACCTCATCCAACGGGGAGGGGGAGGGAGGAGGGTGGCGGCTGGGAAGTGGGTCTCTAGCGCGGTGCTAGGGCACCGGGCAATGGCGGAGAAAGGTCCAAACGTGTCCTGCTCGATATACATCCGAAGCCAGCGATCAAATTGATCGTTGCTGCCGACGGTGGCGAAGCGGCGGCGGAGGGAGCAACAAGGGTGGGAGTTAGAGAGGGTAGGCACGATCGGGTGTGTGGTTGGTTGGCTTGCCCGGGATGAACAAGTACTCACGCGACGCGGACGTGTGGCCTGTCCATGCCACGGTAGACCTACACAATTTTGGGCCTGGTTTGCTCCAAAACGGACATGTCCACGGGGCGCGGTCCGTTGGGTCTTGATTTCGGTCCCCGCAGATAGAGACGGACATAAACTATCCGTTTGCTGGCCGCCGTTGGAGATGACATAATGTCTTCCTAAATGGGTATTGTCGACTCATGAACATGGGCAGGGTCTGTTACTTTTAGATGAGATGGAGAAGAAGGCGCCAAGAGGTAACATAAGGAACTCTTATGCGCTGACAAGGGAGAAAGGGGATCTGGAGAATATTACTTGCTCTCCATTCCTAGATACAAGGTATATAGTTTTTGGCATGAAAATTTAAAAAAACATACATCGAGAAAAAATTATATCCACTTTTAGTGGGATCAACCTTGGACAATTGACATGAGAAAATAGAGGACTTTGCATATACAATGAAAACGTATTCAAATCCTAAAAAAATATCCAGACAGATGCAACGCAATAAATCCCATATTCCAAAAAAAATATATCTAAAAAAGCTATACGGTTTGTACCTGACGACGCACAACCCTTACACATGAAGCCAAATGGCGAGACAACGCACACCCGAAACCACACGACAAGCACACACGCCTTGCCCAACCACCGGCCAAGAAGGCACCGGATTGGGACATAGGGCCACTAGGCCACGTCACAACTGAAGCAAAACCGCTTGAAGCAACCCTAGCTCCAGGGTGGCACATGTCGATGTACCGCCCACCCAAAGTGCCTAGAAAAAGTCGGCGAGTGGACAGCAAAACATGGCCGGACCCGAGGATAGTGTCGTCCAAACAAAGTCGATGCCCTTGTACATTGTGCCCAAGATGCCCACGCTCCGAGTAGCGGCCGACATTGACTCCGATTGACAACATGGGACTCCACGAGCAACCCGAACAGCGCCTCCAAGAAGGGCGCGACTCTATGGCGCCGCCGCTGCCTGAACCAGCAAGCTGGGTCTAGGGTTTCCCCCGTTGCTCAAGAGAAGGCATGTCGGAAGGGCATGGACAACGCCTTCAAGAAGGTGACGGCGCCCGCAGGCGTCGCCGTCGTCCTGCAGCAGCACAGGGATTTCTCCCAACCCTTCCAGCCCCACTGTCCACAAGGGCAACAGGGAACCAAACTGCCGGCCAACACCCACGAGAAGCCAGCACTTGACGATGGCGAGGGAGGCGACGACCACCACGAGCTTCACCCCGGCAAGCCCACTCGCCGACTCCTTCACCAAACTATCAGGCATTTTCGACAAACAATCAGCCGTGTACAGGGAGCTTGTGTTTGAATAAACTGATGTATCCTCTCAGATGATGTACAGTGCTGCTCATTTTTCTCTATTTTACCTGCTCTCCCCATGAACTTGTAATTGATATGGGATATGGCACAGTTGACATGCCAGTCCCATAGCTGCGGGAGGCGGATGATGTGGATCTAACAATATGCGATCGATTTGTCAAAGACCAGTAATTACTTCCCCTCTCTTCCTATCTCTTCCCATCTCAAAATGTTTGAAGTTGGCAAATTGGCTGAAATCATGCACTGTATATCTATAATGAAATAACATTTTCTCTGTCAGTTGTGTTTTAGTTGTTGATTGAGAGTTGACACCAGCAAGATAGTACAATAATTGGATCGCCCCTGTTGCCATTTTTTAAAGGGAGATTGAAGAAGCTCCATTGTGCTTCAAAACAGGTTCGCGCTATGAGTATTAAGAGCATCCGTGTCCTTCAAAGCGGGCCCCAAAAGGATTTGGGTACGTCGGACAAAAAATCGTTTTCAGCCGCGCGCCTTAAAGGCTTTTTTCGTCCGGCGCGGTCCAATACAGTGTCCGGCGCCCTGAGTCCGTCTCTGCTACACAGGACGCTCCCGACACGCCGGACACAACGAAAAGCGAGGTCAGGGGACGCGGGCCCGACGCGTGCGAACAGACGCTCAACCGCCGCCTACGTAGCGACGGTGCAATTACCGGAAAGGGAAACCGTCACATTGACAAACGCGTCGATCGACGCGTGAACCTCCGGAATGGAGCGCGAACTCCGCCGAAGAGCAACCGCTGCTCTCTTCGATATCTGCGCCGTCATTCATCCGCGCTTAATAAGACCCCTACGTATGCGCTTTCCGATCTACAACCGGCCGGCACCATTCATCGAAAGCTCTCCTCTCTCACAATGAGTGACCTCTCTCAGCTGCCATCAAACACCGACAACGAGGGTAAGCCGCCGAGATGGTGCCACTGGTGGGACAAAGCTGCGACGACTAGCAGCGATGATTCCCCGCCGCCGGACAACAGCGAGTGTAATGTCCCAGGTTTAGAGACGATCGAGGGGTAGATTTTAGAAAGGGATGTGCATTGCATTGTAAATTACGGGGAAATTTCGCGTTTTTAAAACAAAACTGCATCGAAGGGGGACAGGTTTCTCTCTCGACACCTTACAGGGTTAGGGTTTCGAGAGTGCGATGAACTTGTTCCTACTTATCTAAATTAGGGTTTTGAGAAGAGAGAAGTGATATTGCATTGAAATCTTAAGTTGCATGATTGAATTACAAGATAAGTTGTATGATTGAATTCAAACCAAATTTGAATTTGAATTTCAAATTCAAACATCAAATGGTTATCACATAATTCAAACTTGAGATAATTTAATACACAATTATCATTAATCAAGATTATAAGTAATACAACAATTACATAAAGCTCATTAAGGAAAACTTGAGCTTTATTGATAATCACACACATAATACAATGTCATTACAATATCCAGAATAGATTTATGAATTTATAACACATTACATGAAATGAATAAATGAACTAAGAAAAAGGAAAATTACAAGGAATTTAAATGACCTAAACTACATTGTTGATCTTCATGAATCCTTTGATCAAGAAGATCTTGAACTTCATCTTGATCAGCACATTGTCCCTGCACACACACACAAAGATCAAACCAGGGTTAAGCCAAGTGGCAAAGCCACTTGGCAGGTTAGCAAACAAATTGTGATGGGAGGATATGATCAAGTATCTGCCGAGCTGATCCATCTCACAACCAGAACCAAGTCCAAGTGCACAGCATCAGCACACACACACAGCTAGGCTGCTCACACAGCAGTGTGCATGCAGCACACCACACACACACAGCTGGTGAGTCACCAACAGGCTGCCAGGCCTTGTTGTCGACCAGAGAAGGAATGGGAGATCATATAAAGCCTCCACAGTAAACCCTAGCCATGCCATCGACAGGATTGCACTGGTAAGTCACTAGGAACCAAGAACAGTCAAGAACAGCAAGAACAGGAAGAACAGCCAGAGCTGCTCAACCTGTCTAAAAACCCCACAGAACCAGATCAAGCTTCACAAGCTCACCAGGAGGAGCAGGGCAAGCAAATCAACCAAACCAGAAGATCAACACAGCAGCTAATCCTCTACATCAACTACAATTCTTGGAGCTGGAGTGAGGTATACAAATCATCATGAACAAACCAGATTGTTTTGTTCATAAATAAGCATATGCACCAATCACACACAAACAAAAGGGTGTGATACCCTATTTGTGTCATCATCTGGCTACTAAGCCATATGGTGCAAGCAAAGGTAGTAAAGGACACTAGGAAATCATCTTATGGGAACAACATCTATGAAAATCAATGCATAACTGAAGAAATCCAGCAAGAGATGAAGACACAGCTAGCCTAGCTACACACTTAGCACCTACAGCTAGCTAGGCCATCAGACATTAGACAAATCATTGTCTATTTGATTTCAACATCAAAAGCTACTGGCAATCCAATAAAAGGATCACCCAGAAAGCATCTAGTGAGCCACAGCAAGCCAACAAGAGGGGAGCTACCCAAAAGCAGTACATGATTACTGCTAGGGTCACCTCAACCACTGAAACAGCCCAAACCATCAAGCCAAGCACTTGTATCATTACCCAGATGGGTTCAGAGTGAGCTAGGGTACCCAACAATTGTTGGCATCCCTCTAGCTTCACTTAATCAATCTATATGATCATTACTGCTCAGCAGTTCACATCAATTATCCACTCAATCAACAAAGGCAACACAGATAATTGATATAAATAAGTAAATCATGAAACAGACACTTGCCAATGATCCAGTGGATCACTGCAAGCAACAGCAGACACTTGATCAGGCAAAGCCTACACCAGCACAAGGCATGGTGATACACAGACATCAGGATAAGCACCAGACAGGCACAGGCAGTAAGGAAAGCAAGCAATAAACAAGCAGCTGATGATCACTTGATCACCAGAGCTTGCTAAAGCATGCTAGAACCAACTCTAGCATCAATTCCATGACCATATTAATTAAACAGTCACATTTCTTAATGAATAGCATCACAGATAAGTTAATAAGATGAATACAATTGTATCCAGAAGCACACCATCACTGGATGGTGCTGTTTAGCCAACAACAATGCCCACTGGGCAGTTCCAGGATTTATAGCACAGTGAACAGCACAACTGAAGCTCTGGCAATTGCAAATTTGCAAGGAATACACACAGTACTCCAGCCAGAGCAAATCAACTGAATACACTTGATGATTTAATAGCAGTAGCATCCAGGACATGGTCACAGGGATTGAATTAAGCAAGTAGTGCTAGCATAAGCAAGCACATTGTCTAGAAATTCTTGCACAGGATCAGTAATAGCATGGCAAGGCAGTACATCAATCAAGCCAGGGGCAAGAACCCATGGCCAAACATGATTATCCAGTAGCAGCAACCACAGCTGGAGCAACATGGCAAGCCATGAGCATCACAGCTTGCACATGAGCAATTATAGTGGCAGCACAGAAGAAAAGCTAGCATGAGCATGAGCATCAGTACAAGCACATGAACTAGAGCAAGGCCATGGCAGCAGCAGTAGCGCAGCAGCATGTCTTGCCAGCTTGGCGCAGCAGAGCACCAGCATGGCAGGCATCTCCATGAGGAGGAGAAGCCACGGCCAAAGCTAGAGGATGAAGAAGAAGAGCAGGCAAGAAAGAGAGAGAGGAGGGGATTAATGGGGCGTGTACCTGGAGCAGAGCATCCGGCGTGCCATGGCGGCACGGCGGCACAGGCCACCCACGGCAGCGCCAAGCCGCGCCTGGCCTGACGTCGCCGAGCAAGGGCGCTCCAGCACCGCCACGGCGCCAGGGACGCCGATGAACGACGGACCTTCACAGATCCGTGCGGCCGAGGCGCAGACGCGTTGGAGGAGAGTCGAGGTGGACACGAGCGTCAGATCGACGCGGACCACCATGTCCGCCGTCGAGAGGCGGTCCAGATCCGCATCAGTTCACCGCCGATGATGGCCGGAGGCGGCCGGAGCAAGGCGGCGATGGCGAAGGCGATTTTGGTGTCGCGGGAGCCCGAAAAGGGATTAGGGTTTCGGAGAGGAGGAAGGCGACGCGACTGGGTCGGTTGGACCGAGCCCAGTGGGCTGGTCCAACCTAACCAGCTCGGCCACCTGACAGGTGGGCCCAAGGAGCAAATCTGTCTTTTCACAATTTCATAAAAAAATCAGAAACTTTGAAATTAAATAGAAAATTGATAACAGCTCTAAAAAAATAATTAAAAATATGAAAATTGATCAGCATAAAATTCTCTATCTAAATAAAATATCAAAGAGAATTTTAAAGAAAAATAAGTATAAGTCTTAATTTGATGATTTAAATAAGGATTTAAATCACACATATTATTTTCAATAAAGAAAATAAGTCCATTAATGCAATTGGACTTTAAAAACATCTTGACAATATTTCAAGATTGTATTTTACCCTAAATTAAGTATCTCCAAATTGTTCTTAGTATAAACCCTCACATGAAATAATAACGACATCGGAAGAGGGGAACAAACCCTAAAACTGGAATCATGCATAATTGCTTCTTTAACCATTGCCCTTATCGGACAATGATGCTATTTTCGGAGACGAGAGGACAAGGGTCAGTCCACACCATCCAACCGCAAAACTTTGCGGTGTTCAGTGCAAGTTCATCACTTGCTCATATCATTTGAGTATTTCTATCAAATTACTTGCAAAGTATTATGGTTATCACTATTGCATAAAAAACCAAAACCACCACTTTCATAACTATGAATATGACTATGTGGTGGGCAATGGAACCATGGATTGTGTTGATATGGTGGAGGTTCCATTGCAAGGGTTTATATCCATTTAGGATTAAACAACAAATGTCGCCAGTGATTCTTGTGCCGTAATAACCGTGTTAACCATAAGATCCGGAGTGGGACGGAGTAGTCAAAAGTGTTTCCAGCTCTCGTTCATCAACGGACGCGCTTTACCGTAGTACACTTGTAATCCAAGGGGGCAAGCTGGTGAGGCTGGGGAGTCCTAAGTCCCCACGGCATTGTCCGTAGTACACTTGTCGCCCGAAGGAGCAAGATGGTGAGGCTGGGGAGTCCTAAGTCCCCACGGTATAGCGGTCTATGATGGGTTGCAGCTACCGGCGAAGGAGTTTGGTTCGATCCCAGACTGTCGTCGTGGTCGGGGTCCACCCTGAAATATATGGGAATAATGGGACCGGCGAGGACCCAGGGTCGGGGCATGCAACAAAGGGTGGGTGTTCGAGGTAGCGGAGGAACATGATTGGCTAGACCTTATACCGGGCCTCGCACCGAAGGAAGTGTGGACGGGAAATCTGCCCGGTTGGCACCAAGGTTAAGATCTATTATGGGTAAAGCAACACACCTCTGCAGAGTGTAAAGAACTGTGACATGTCACTCCCTGTTCCGGGATATGGAACTGCGAACGCGGCCGGAAAGGAGCTCCATGAAGTTCTAGTAAACCGGTGAAGGCTGACGGACATAGCTCTTGGAAATAAAAGTAATCTCTTGAAGAAATGTTTATCAAAACTTGCATTGGTATTAGACTTTCTGGTCTAATATCGTAGCTAGTGCATTAAACACCTCTTATCTATAATGAACTTGTTGAGTACGCTCGTACTCATCCCACTCTTAAATCCCTTGCTTAGATTGTCTGAATCGTCTGGAGGACGACTACGACCACACTGAAGGAGCCGAGATCATCGGCTATGAAGAACCAGACCTCTCTGGAGGTGTTGAAGGCGTAGACTATCTCATAGTCTACGGAACCGGGGAGGCTTCCGGAGGAGATCAAGCCTAGAAACATCGAGTAGTAGTAGTAGCCGAGCAGCCCGAACTCTTAGTACTTAGCTGCTCGAGAGAATAAATGTATAACTTAATGAGACTTCTATATTGTAAGCTAAGTTGGGTTCGCCTCGAACCCAGGAGTATCCCTCTTACGACCCAAGAGGAGCTCCGAGACAATATGTGTATCATGTTTGTAATATTAAATGAACGAGTTATGGACCTGCTATGTTCTGTTGTACTACTCTGAGGGATGTAATATTTGCGGAATGGTACTTCGTGAATGTTATATCAACGACTAGCATACTACAACATGCAGTGGTATGCAGGGTCACCACAGTTGGTATCAGAGCAAAAGGTTTGACCTTAGGTTGGAACCTAGTAAATGGGACAGAACGTTAGGAGTCAAATAGGACTAGTAAAGGATTCTCTAAAAATATGGTGAATATTCAATTGAGAATACAACAATCATATCTTTTAGTGCGATAATTCTTTATTATCTCTATTATGATGCATTATTACTAATCTTATATTCTTTCTATTTCTACAGCCAACAATGGCAAGTTCACGTCCGGGACGAAACGTGAAAGTGATGGATTCCACACTGAGTGAATATGAAGGAGGACTTGCAGATATTCTACGTGCCATGTTACTTGAATTTGGGTGTGATCCCCAGATCCAAGTAAAGAAATACATGTACTACGATGGTACTGTATTGTAAAAGTGTAGGGTAGGACTGCGACTTCCCGAATCTTTGGGAATGAGCGTAGTAATGCCAGCAGGTGAAGCCAGAACTATCAACACCGCCTACCATATAGCCGTTATGAGAGCCATAACCGATATTCGGGAGCATAAGACGAAAGAGCTTATGAGTTCCGAATTCACCCACATTACTCATATGCAGGAGGAAGAGGATCCCATGCTTAACCACTTCAAATATGCAAAACGCAAACCAGTAGAAGCTGCAAAATACATGGATAACAGCCGCAACTTACTATCATTGCTCTTTCTGTTGAACCACTGATACGTCTCCAACGTATCTATAATTTCTGATGTTCCATGCTTGTTTTATGACAATACCGACATGTTTTGTTCACACTTTATGTCATTATTATGCGTTTTCCGGAACTAACCTATTGACGAGATGCCGAAAGGCCGGTTGCTGTTTTCTGCTGTTTTTGGTTCCAGAAAGGCTGTTCGGGCAATATTCTCGGAATTGGACGAAATCAACGCCAAACCTCCTATTTTCCCGGAAGGCTCCAGAACACCGAAGGAGAGTCGGAGGAGAGCCAGGGGCCCCACACCATAGGGCCGCGCGGGCCAGGGTCTGGCCGCGCCGGCCTAGGGTGAGGCCACCCTGTCAGCCCTCCTGCGCCGCCTCTTCGCCTATAAAACCCCTTTCGACCTAAAAACGCAGTACCGCTGGACGAAACTCCAGAAAGACTCCAGGGGCGCCGCCACATCGCGAAACTCCAATTCGGGGGACAGAAGTCTCTGTTCCGGCACCCTGCCGGGACGGGGAATTGCCCCCGGAGCCATCTCCACCGCCGTCTCCACCGCCATCGCTGCCTCCATGATGAGGAGGGAGTAATTCACCCCCGGGGCTGAGGGCTCCGCTGTAGCTATGTGGTTCATTTCTCTCTCTTTGTGATCAAGTTGAATATTATCTATGTGCTACTCTAGTGATGTTATTAAAGTAGTTTACTCCTCCTCCATGATGTAATGTTGGCAGTGTGTGCATCATGAAGTACTTGGTTTATGCTATGATTGTGATCTCTTGTAGATTATGAAGTTAACTATTACTATGATGGTATTGATGCGATCTATTCCTCCTTTCATAGTGTGAAGGTTACGGTGTGCATGCTATGTTAGTACTTGGTTTGGTTGTGTTGATCTATCTTGCACTCTAAGGTTATTTAAATATGAACATTGAATATTGTGGAGCTTGTTAACTCCGGCATTGAGGGTTCGTGTAATCCTACACAATGATGTTCATCATCCAACAAGAGGGTGTAGAGTAGTCCTATGATGTGATCATTGTTGAGAGTGTCCACTAGTGAAAGCAGGATCCCTGGGCCTTGCTTCCAAGCATCGAATCTCCGTTTGTCTACTCGTTTTGTTGAATGTTTGCTCGCTGCCATATTTCATTCAGATTGCTATTACCACTCACACTCATCCATATTACTTGTATCTCACTATCTCTTCGCCGAACTAGTGCACCTATTGTATTAGGTGTGTTGGGGACACAAGAGACTTCTTGCTTTGTGGTTGCAGGGGTTGCTTGAGAGGGATATCTTTGACCTCTTCCTCCCCGAGATCGATAAACCTTGGGTGATCCACTTAAGGGAAACTTGCTGTTGTTCTACAAACCTCTCGCTCTTGGAGGCCCAACACTCGTCTACAAGAATAGAAGCTCCCGTAGACATCAAGCACTTTTCTGGCGCCGTTGCCGGGGAGGAAAGGTAAAAGGTACTCACACTCCGGATCTCGGCTACTAAGCTATTTTCGCCGTTGTAAGTACTCGAAGCTATTTCCTTTAGATCATGCAATTGCATACTCGAAGCTAGTTAGGCATAATGGAAAACAACAAAAAAATTGGTGAGCTTTTTAATCTTTTTCCTGATTTAGAATTGTTTGATGCGAAAATTAAAAAACCTATGGAACCTTATTTGCATGCTAGTAGCGATGTTATTAGTATGAATGCAATTACTCGCTAATGCTATGGAGAAGTCTAAGCTTGGGGAAGCTAGTTTTTGTGATCTTTTTAGCTTCCCATCTTTAGGGGAGAAAATTTGCTCTGATAATACTTTATCTCCCATATCCAATAACTCTAATGATGCTTGTGATATTTTAAATGCACCTACTAAAAGTATTCCGTATAAAATACCTATGAAAATTATTGAACGTGTTATGGATAACCACTATAAAGGGGATGGAACTGTCCACCCTAGAGATCATTTACTGTTTTTGCATGAATTATGCGGGTTATTCAAGTGTGCAGGTATCTCTATGGATGAAGTGAGGAAGAAGCTATTCTCTGTTTCGCTGTCTGGTAAAGCGGCGCGTTGGTATAAATTGTTGGAGAATAGTCATTCTCTTGGTTGGGAGGAAATTGCATCTCTCTTTTATTCTAAATTTTATCCTCCTCATGAAGTGCATATTGATAGGAATTATATTTATAACTTTTATCCTCGTGATGGAGAGAGTATTTCTCAAGCGTGGGGGAGATTGAAATCACTAATGCTCAAATGTCCCATTCATGAGCTCCCCCGTAATGTTATTGTTAATAATTTTTATGCGAGGCTTTCAGGACAACACAAGGACCATCTGGACGCGTGTTCGGAAGGATCTTTCACAAGCAAGGAGGTTGAAGCTAGGTGGGATCTTCTTGATCGGATTGAGGAGAACACCGAAGGATGGGAGAACGACAAAGGTAAAGAGTCAGGTATAAATTATGATTATGAATGCATTGAAGCTTTTATGGATACCGATAAATTTCGAAATATGAGTGCTACTTATGGTCTTGACTCTCAAGTTGCTGCAAATCTTTATAAAGCCTTTGCTTCTCATTTCGAATTGCCTAAAAATAATTTTGATAAGTATCATGAACCTTTTAAAGAGGCTTGCATGAAGAATGAAATTGTTGTTAATTATTGCAATAAGCATGCTCAAACTCCTAAGAATGCTATTTCCTATAAGCATGTTAATTTTTGTGGAATACATAGACCTTGTGGAATTAATCAAATCAAAGATGAATATTGTATCCATCATGCTAATGAAAAAACTAGAAAGTGGTTTAGGGCTCTAGATGATCTTGGTAAAAAAGTTTGTGCCCTCTATCCTTTTATTTGTGAAGTTTGCCATGAAGTGGGTCATTTTAATTTTCAATGCTCCTCCAATGATAATTTGAACCCAATGAGTGCTGCAAATTTGTATTGTGATGATGAAATTACTCCTAATCAGCATGACGAACTTACTTTATTTTTGGGGTGTGAAGAACTGTCAAGAAAAATCTCTTTGTTACATATGAGTGATCTTGATATTGATGATGTCCTGCATGGGTGTTTTTCTTATTGCATTGATAATAGCCATACAAATACTTACATACAAAATATTTTAGAAGATGACACCTTGCCAAAATATGATAGGACCGCTGTGTGTTTTCAACTAATTAATGAAAAGGAGGGATTCTCCCAAGTTTCTTCTATTGTTTCTGAAAGTAAATCAGGTTATGCGGACAAGCCACCCTTCAAGCCTCTTCCTCCTAAAGAAGGGAACGAGGAGAAGGAAGAGAAGAAGAAGAAGGGAACGAAGAAGAAGAAGAAGAAGAAGAAGAAGAAGAAGGGGAATAAAAAGAAAGAGGTAACAGCATATCCCCGCGTATATGAGATAACGATAGGTAACCGTAAGTATGTTGCTCCTAATGATTATTGTGATAATGAATCTGAATACGATGATCTCCCTATGCCCTTTACATACATTAGCAATCATGATTTGAATGAGCACACTACTTTTGATATTGCAAATCTCTGGGAAACTAACTCTGAAAATGATGATGATAATAATTGCCATAGTGTCAGTACTATCCATGCTTCCTCCCATAATGATATAGAAAGCTCTAAGCTTGGGGAAGAGGTGTTTGCAAATCCTTTAGCTACTGGTCATTATGTTCTTGATACATCTCCTTCTAATAACAATAATGGTGTGGACACAGATAAACCGATTGTGAAAGATAACTATTCTATTTCTTATGATGACACTGTGCCTCCGATCTCTAAAGATTATTATAAAGAATGCTATGATATAGGTTCTAACTACCCTTATGAAACTTGTCATAGTCATGATTGGGTTACCAAAAACAATTCCCTTAATATGCAACTTGTTTACCATGTTCAAATTCTTGATAATAATCCTGCTCCAATTACTATTAATGAAAAGAACTCTCCTTATGCCAAAATTAATGATACTTCTATGCATATGAACCATGATAAGAATGTTTTAAGTGATGGGTATATTGTGGATTTCATCAATGATGCTACTGAAAGTTATTATGAGAGAGGGAAATATGGTTATATGCATCTTAATAATATTAAGTTTCCCCTCTTTATGTTGAGAATCTTGAAGTTACTCGTGTTTTATCCTCTTATGCTTGTCACTTTGTTCTTCATGAATTCATTTGTGTACAAGATTCCTCTGCATAAGAAGCATGTTAGGCTTAAAATGTGTTTTGAATTTGCCCCTTGAAGCTCTCTTTTGCTTCAAATACTATTTCTTGCGAGTGCATCACCAAAACTGCTGAGCCCATCTTAATGGCTATAAAGAAAGAACTTCTTGGGAGATAACCCATGTATTATTTTGCTACAGTACTTTGTTTTATATTTGTGTCTTGGAAGTTGTTTACTACTGTAGCAACCTCTCCTTATCTTAGTTTTGTGTTTTGTTGTGCCAAGTAAAGTCGTTGATAGAAATCATACTAGATTTGGATTACTGCGCAGAAACAGATTTCTTTGCTGTCACGAATCTGGGCAAAATTCTCTGTAGGTAACTCAGAAAACTATGCCAATTTACGTGAGTGATCCTAAGATATGTACGCAACTTTCATTCAATTTGAGAATTTTCATTTGAGCAAGTCTGGTGCCCTTTTAAAATTCGTCTTTACGGACTGTTCTGTTTTTGACAGATTCTGCCTTTTATTTCGCATTGCTTCTTTTGCTATGTTGGATGGATTTCTTTGTTCCATTGACTTCCAGTAGCTTTGAGCAATGTCCATAAGTGTTAAGAATGATTGTGTCACCTCTGAACATGTGAGTCTTTGATTATGCACTAACCCTCTAATGAGTTCGTTTCGAGTTTGGTGTGAAGGAAGTTTTCAAGGGTCAAGAGAGGAGGATGATATAGTACGATCAAGAAGAGTGAAAAGTCTAAGCTTGGGGATGCCCCGGTGGTTCACCCCTGCATATATCAAGAAGACTCAAGCGTCTAAGCTTGGGGATGCCCAAGGCATCCCCTTCTTCATCGACAAATTATCAGGTTCCTTCTCTTGAAACTATATTTTTATTCGGTCACATCTTATGTACTTTACTTGCAGCGTCTGTGTGCTTTTGTTTTTGTTTTTGTTTGAATAAATGCTTGCGTGGGGGAGAGACACGCTCCGCTGGTTCGTATGAACACATGTGTTCTTAGCTTTTAATTTTCATGGCGAAGGTTGAAACTGCTTCGTTAATTATTATATGGTTGGAAACGGAAAATGCTACATGTAGTAATTGGTATGATGTCTTGAATAACTTGATATTTGGCAATTGTTGTGCTCTTGTTTAAGCTCTTGCATCATATACCTTGCACCTATTAGTGAAGAAATACATAGAGCTTGTTAAAATTTGGTTTGCATGAGTGGTTTCTCTAGAGTCTAGATATTTTCTAGTGAGGTGTTTGAACAACAAGGAAGACGATGTATAGTCTTATAATGCTTGTAATATGTCTTTTATGTGAGTTTTGCTGTACTAGTTCGTGCTTGTGTTTGCTTCAAACAACCTTGCTAGCCTAAACCTTGTATCGAGAGGGAATACTTCTCATGCATCCAAATCCTTGAGCCAAACAACACTATGCCATTTGTGTCCACCATACCTACCTACTACATGGTATTTCCTGCCATTCCAAAGTAAATTACTTGAGTGCTACCTTTAAACAATTCAAAATTTATCACCTCCGATTTGTGTCAATGTTTTATAGCTCATGAGGAAGTATGTGGTGTTTATCTTTCAATCTTGTTGGGCAACTTTCACGAATGGACTAGTGGCTTCATCCGCTTATCCAATAATTTTGCAAAATGAGCTGGCAATGGGATTCCCAGTCCCAAATTAATTAACAAAAATAGACACTCCTCCATGGTATGTGATTGTTGGACGGCACCCGAAGGATTCGGTTAGCCATGGCTTGTGTAAGCAAAGGTTGGGAGGAGTGTCATCATAATAAAACTATAATAAAAAGGCACTCCTTCATGGTATGAGATTGTTGGCAGGCACCCGAGGATTCGGTTAGCCATGGTTTGTGAAAGAAAGGTTGGAAGGAGTGCCATCCAAAAATAAAATAAAATGGGAGCCGCTCTTTGAAGGTTTGCCTGGCAAGGGGGTTAGAGTACCCGCTACCATTCGTTGACAACAACATACACCTCTCAAAACTTTATTTTTATGCTCTCTTTATGTTTTCAAAATAAAAGCTCTAGCACAAATATAGCAATCGATGCTTTCCTCTTTGAAGGACCATTCTTTTACTTTTATTGTTGAGTCAGTTCACCTATCTCTCCCTACCTCAAGAAGCAAACATTTGTGTGAACTGTGCATTGATTCTTACATACTTGCTTATTGCATTTGTTATATTGCTTTGCATTGACAACTATCCATGAGATATACATGTTACAAGTTGAAAGCAACCGCTGAAACTTAATCTTCCATTGTGTTGCTTCAATGTCTCTACTATGAATTTATTGCTTTATGAGTAACTCTTATGCAAGACTTATTGATGCTTGTCTTGAAAGTACTATTCATGAAAAGTCTTTGCTATATGATTCAATTGTTTACTCATTGCATTTACATTGTTTCGAATCGCTGCATTCATCTCATATGATTTACAATAGTATGATTAAGATTATGTTGGTAGCATGTCACCTCAGAAATTATCTTTTATCGTTTACCTACTCGGGACGAGCAGGAACTAAGCTTGGGGATGCTGATACGTCTCCAACGTATCTATAATTTCTGATGTTCCATGCTTGTTTTATGACAATACCGACATGTTTTGTTCACACTTTATGTCATTATTATGTGTTTTCCGGAACTAACCTATTGACGAGATGCCGAAAGGCCAGTTGCTCTTTTCTGCTGTTTTTGGTTCCAGAAAGGCTGTTCGGGCAATATTCTCGGAATTGGACGAAATCAACGCCAAACCTCCTATTTTTCCCGGAAGGCTCCGAACACCGAAGGAGAGTCGGAGGAGAGCCAGGGGGCCCCACACCATAGGGCCGCGCGGGCCAGGGTCTGGCCGCGCCGGCCTAGGGTGAGGCCACCCTGTCAGCCCTCCTGCGCCGCCTCTTCGCCTATAAAACCCCTTTCGACCTAAAAACGCAGTACCGCTGGACGAAACTCCAGAAAGACTCCAGGGGCGCCGCCACATCGTGAAACTCCAATTCGGGGGACAGAAGTCTCTGTTCCGGCACCCTGCCGGGACGGGGAATTGCCCCCGGAGCCATCTCCACCGCCGTCTCCACCGCCATCGCTGCCTCCATGATGAGGAGGGAGTAATTCACCCCGGGGCTGAGGGCTCCGCTGTAGCTATGTGGTTCATCTCTCTCTCTTGTGATCAAGTTGAATATTATCTATGTGCTACTCTAGTGATGTTATTAAAGTAGTTTACTCCTCCTCCATGATGTAATGTTGGCAAGTGTGTGCATCATGAAGTACTTGGTTTATGCTATGATTGTGATCTCTTGTAGATTATGAAGTTAACTATTACTATGATGGTATTGATGCGATCTATTCCTCCTTTCATAGTGTGAAGGTTACGGTGTGCATGCTATGTTAGTACTTGGTTTGGTTGTGTTGATCTATCTTGCACTCTAAGGTTATTTAAATATGAACATTGAATATTGTGGAGCTTGTTAACTCCGGCATTGAGGGTTCGTGTAATCCTACACAATGATGTTCATCATCCAACAAGAGGGTGTAGAGTAGTCCTATGATGTGATCATTGTTGAGAGTGTCCACTAGTGAAAGCAGGATCCCTGGGCCTTGCTTCCAAGCATCGAATCTCCGTTTGTCTACTATTTTGTTGAATGTTTGCTCGCTGCCATATTTCATTCAGATTGCTATTACCACTCACACTCATCCATATTACTTGTATCTCACTATCTCTTCGCCGAACTAGTGCACCTATTGTATTAGGTGTGTTGGGGACACAAGAGACTTCTTGCTTTGTGGTTGCGGGGTTGCTTGAGAGGGATATCTTTGACCTCTTCCTCCCTGAGATCGATAAACCTTGGGTGATCCACTTAAGGGAAACTTGCTGCTGTTCTACAAACCTCTGCTCTTGGAGGCCCAACACTGTCTACAAGAATAGAAGCTCCCGTAGACATCAACCACCATTTGACGGGAGCAATTGATACGATGCTAGAGGAGTTTACTGAACCCAAGGAGGAGACTAGGGGGAAGAACCTATGGATAATGTGGTGCACACACCAGTTTACTCAGCTGGTGATTACATTAGCATTGATCCTCTTGAGCGTGAAGCTACACCCGTTACACCTGGAAACTATCTTGGTAGTTCCTATGGGGGATATGAGGGTGGAGAGGAATCCGGAAACAATCAGCGTTCCGAGACTCCTATAGAAAACTCCACGGGTTGGCGTTGGGGATCTGATACTGGAACTCATAGTACTTCAGTGTATTATGACGGAGAGATGAATGAGGACGCCACAACCCAGAACCAGAGTTATCCTAGTAATGGTGGAGTTGATGGAGAGTATCCTACACAGGTTGAGTCGGATATGAATGTTGGAAATACCTATGGTGGAGCCACATGGGAGTACACCCGATGGGTGGACTATGATGCACTGAATGACCAGTTTGTGAACATTGATTTCTCCCTAGGATCATCATCTGATTCTGACTACCAGCCGACGGGGAGACCTTATGTTCCAGGTTCTGTCAGGAGGACGACACGTTCGACCGGATGGAAGCCTGGGATGTACCGGGAGTGAAGATCGACTAGAGTCCACCAAGGAAGGTGGGACTACAATACACAAGTACCACGTGTATTGTAGTGTGAAATATTTGTAGAAATTTGTACATATACTTTAATAAGTGAGTTTGCATACTCACATCGACTTGAGTATTGTAATAAGACCACTTAAGTATGTATATACATGGTATATGTTTTGTATGATTTGGATTTGCTTCTTGATTTCCATTGCGTGACTAGTTCTGTGCACAAAGTTGAGCTCAGAAAACTTGCGCATGGAGTAATTATGAGTATCATCTTGTGTTGCAGAACTAGGGGGTTATGTCGGGACCGGTAGGAGAGGAGACCGAAGCGCATCGCACGGAGCGCGAAGCGAAGCAAAAGGAAGAGGCTGATGAAGCAGCCAGGAATCAGTTTCCACCACCACCACCCATGACGCAGCAGAACTTCATTTAGTACATGCAGATGGTGGAAGAGAGACAACGTGTAACGCTGGAGCAGCAGAATAAATTCTTCCAGGAGCTGCTGCAGCAGAACAGGGTGGAGAGACCCGAGAATCAGGGAGTCACCTTAGCAGACTTCCAGAACACCAAGCCTATATCTTTCGCATACGCGCCCGAGCCGATGGACGCGGTGGATTGGCTTATGGACACCGAGCGAAAGCTCAATACTGTTGGTTGTAACGACCAGGAGAAGGTTCGTTATGCTACCCACTTGTTGTGTGGACCTGCCGCATCATGGTGGGACAACATCGTAGCCGTTTATCCGGCTGGAAAAGTATTCACCTGGGAGGAGTTTGCGAGGAAGTTCAGGGAATCCAATGTCCCTGAAAGTATTGTGGAACTGAAGCGTCGAGAATTTGAAAGTCTCGAGCAGAAGGACAAGGCCATCCTGACTTATGTCAGGGAATTCTCAAAGCTGTCCCGGTATGCTGTTGAAGAAGTCAACACCGAGGACAAGAAAAAGAAGAGGTTTTTGAGGGGGTTAAGTCCCCAGTTCAAGGTACAGCTCCGGATGATGAGAGCGACGGAATTTCAAGAGTTGGTGGATGCCGCCATCACTCTGGAAGATGATTTCAAACAACTACAGGAGGAAAAGAGGAAAAAGGCCAAGTTTGAGCCTGAGAGGTTTTCCAATAACAAGCCCAATACCAGCTTGAATTCCAAGCCAAGGTACAACAACAACAACAATAACAACAACAGCAACTACTACAGTAGCAGGAGGAACCAAGCAGTTCAGACTGCAAATCAAATAGTTTGCCGTATTTGTGGAATTAAAGGACATGCTTCGAAGGACTGTCGTAAACCCAGAATCATTTGCTTCGGGTGTCGTCGGGAGGGGCACATGATGAAGTATTGCCCCAATAAGAAGAATGGAGGAGGTCAGTCTGGAGGAGGAGGAAGCCGAGGAGGAAACACCGGAGGGAACTGGAAGAACAAGAAACCCTCGGCAAGCTGAACTGCACTAGTCTGGAGGAGGTGGTCAACTCCGATCAGGCAGTGATAGGTACGCTCCAGATACTCACTCATCCTGGCAAAGTACTTTTTGATACTGGTGCAACTACATCATTCATTTCTCAGCAATTCATCATCAAACATGGGATTAGTTGCAATAAGTTAGATACACCCATAACTATACTTTCACGGGGGAACGATAGTAGTAACCCATACCAAACAAAAACAAGTCATCATGATCAATAAGTGCGCGTTTGACGCAGACCTGTTCATTTTACCGATGAAGGACATTGATGTCATTCTTGGTATGAACTGGTTAAAAGCTAACGGAGCATTGATCGACTGTGTGAACAAGACTGTATCTTTGAAAAGCCCCGATGGAAGTAGAATGATCTACCAAGGAGACAAGCATACACAGATAGAAGTCGAGCTACAGCTGAACAACATGAAGGAGGTGAAATTGGAAGATATACCTGTAGTAAATGAATACCAGGATGTGTTTCCTACGGAATTACCTGGTATGCTACCAGATAGGGAGATAGAATTCACTATCGACCTAATTCCAGGAACAGCTCCGATTGCTAAAGCACCATATAAGATGGGGCCTAAGGAGTTGAAAGAACTTAAGGAGCAATTGGATGACTTGGAACAGAAAGGATTCATACAAGAAAGTGTTTCACCATGGGGATCACCTGTGATCTTCGTGGATAAAAGAGATGGTGGTAGAAGGATGTGCGGAGACTACATGAATTTGAACAATGTCACAATCAAGAACAAGTACCCACTTCCAAGAATACAAGATCTATTCGATCAAGTTAGAGGTGCGGGAGTCTTTTCCAAAATTGATCTAAGATCCGGTTATCACCAGATAAAGATCAAGAAAGAAGACGTTCCGAAAACTGCCTTTGTTTCAAGGTATGGACATCATGAATACCTTGTAGTGCCTTTTGGATTAACCAATGCCCCGGCAATTTTCATGAATCTCATGAATAAGATTTTCATGCCATATCTAGACAAGTTTGTCATCGTATTCATTGATGATATCTTGATCTATTCCAAAGACAAGGCCGAACATGCTGAACATCTGAGGTTAGTGTTGCAAACACTAAGGGAACATCAACTCTATGCCAAATTCAGCAAGTGTGAATTTTGGCTAGATCAAGTGGAATTTCTTGGTCATGTCATTAGCAAAGATGGAATAGCTGTTAACCCGAGCAAGGTAGCAGCAGTTCTAGAATGGGAAGCACCCAAGACCTGTCAAGGAAATCCGAGGATTCCTAGGAATGGCAGGATATTATCGGAGATTCATTGAAGGATTCTCCAAGATAGCAGGACCAATGACGAAGCTGTTAAGAAAGAACACACCATTCGTGTGGTCAGAGGAGTGTGAGAAGAGTTTTCAAACTCTGAAGGAGAAACTCACCACGGCACCGGTGTTAGCGGTTCTAGAAGTTGGCAAGGATTACACCGTGTACTGTGACGCATCCAAGCATGGATTGGGTTGCGTACTCATGCAAGATCGGAAGGTAATATCTTATGGATCGAGGCAACTCAGACCTCATGAAGTGAACTATCCAACACACGACTTAGAATTAGCAGCAGTTGTATTTGCACTCAAAACTTGGAGACATTTCCTCTATGGAGCCAAGTGTGAGCTCTATACAGATCATAAGAGTCTCAAATACTTCTTCACTCAGAAGGAACTCAACATGAGGCAGAAAAGATGGCTAGAACTGATCAAGGATTATGATTTGACCATCAATTATACTCCAGGAAAGGCCAATGTTGTAGCAGATGCCTTGAGTAGGAAGAGCACCGGAGGAGTGGAACAAGAGATATCACCGGAGTTGAGGAAGGAAATAAGTCAAGCCCAGATACAACTTTGGGAGAAAGAAGCTCATGAAGGACTATCGGCTTTACAAGTAGCCGATGAGCTAAATGTCAACCTGAAGAATGAGATAATGATGGGTCAGCTGGACGATCCATTCATCGTGGAGGAGATGAGAAGAATAGATGAAGGAAGACCATCAGAATTTCACCGAGGAGAATCAGGATCATTATGGTTTCAAAAGAGGATTTGTGTCCCGGATATTGCTGAGATCAAGGAAGTAATACTCCGGGAAGCCCATCAAACATCATACTCCATTCATCCGGGAAGTACAAAGATGTACATGGATCTAAAGGAGCTATTCTGGTGGAACAACATGAAGAGAGAGATAGCACAATATGTGGCGGAATGCCATACTCGCCAAAGAGTGAAGGCTGAACACCGAGTCCGGCAGGAAAGTTACAACCTTTACCCATTCCAGAATGGAAATGGGAGGAGATAGGAATGGATTTCATCACCGGACTACCCATGACCAATAAAAAGAAGGACATGATATGGGTAATCGTGGACCGGTTGACGAAAAGTGCACACTTCTTAGCGGTGAATCAGCAAGATAAAGGAGAGAAACTCATTGATCTTTACATCAAAGAGATCGTGAGTAAACATGGAGTGCCCAAGAAGATCGTGTCGGATCGAGGATCCGTGTTCACGTCAGCATTTTGGAAGCAACTACATGAAGCCTTAGGATCCAAATTGGATTATAGTACCGCCTATCATCCTCAGACAGGTGGACTGTGGTGACCCTGCATACCACTGCATGTTGTAGTATCCTAGTCGTTGATATAACATTCACGAAGTACCATTCCGCAAATATTACACCCCTCGGAGTAGTACAACAGAACATAGCAGGTCCATAACTCATTCATTTAATATTACAAACATCATACATATATTGTCTCGGAGCTCCTCTTGGGTCCTAAGAGGGATACTCCTGGGTTCGAGGCGAACCCAACTTAGCTTACAATATAGATGTCTCATTAAGTTGTACATTTATTCTCTCGAGCAGCTAAATATTAAGAGTTCGAGCTGCTCGGTTACTACTACTACTTGATGCTTCTAGGCTTGGTCTCCTCCGGAAGCCTCCCCGGTTCCGTAGACTATGAGATAGTCTACACCTTCGATACCTCCAGAGAGGTCTGGTTCTTCATAGCCGATGATCTCGGCTCCTTCATTGTTGTCGTAGTCCTCCTCCAGACGATTCAGACAATCTAAGCAAGGGATTTAAGATTGGGATGAGTACGAGCGTACTCAACAAGTTCATAATAGATAAGAGGTGTTTAATGCACTAGCTACGATATTAGACCAGAAAGTCTAATACCAATGCAAGTTTTGATAAACATTTCTTCAAGAGGTTGCTTTTATTTCCAAGAGCTATGTCCGTCAGCCTTCACCGGTTTACTAGAACTTCATGGAGCTCCTTTCCGGCCGCGTTCGCAGTTCCTTATCCCGGAACAGGGAGTGACAGGTCACAGTTCTTTACACTCTGCAGAGGTGTGTTGCTTTACCCATAAGAGATCTTAACGTTGGTGCCAACCGGGCAGCTTTCCCGTCCACACTTCCTTCGGTGTGAGGCCCGGTATAAGGTCTAGCCAATCATGTTCCTCCGCTACCTCGAACACCCACCCTTTGTTGCATGCCCCGACCCTGGGTCCACGCCGGTCCCATTATTCCCATAGATTTTAGGGTGGACCCCGACCACGACGACAGTGCTGGGCTCTACCATACACTCCTACGCCGGTAGCTGCAACCCATCATAGACCGCATTACCGTGGGGAATTAGAATGGGATCCCCACCCTCCGGTTGTTCCGCAAGACACAACTGCTACGGTAAGCATTGCATTACCGTGGGGAATTAGAATGGGATCCCCGCCCTCCGGTTGTTCCGCCAGATACAACTGCTACGGTAAGCGCATCCGTTGATGAACGAGAGGTGGAAACACTTTTGACTACTCCGTCCCACTCCGGATCTTATGGTTAACACGGGTATTACGGCACAAGAATCACTCGGCGACATTTGTTGTTTAATCCTAGATGGATATAAACCCTTGCAATGGAACCTCCACCATATCAACACAATCCATGGTTCCATTGCCCACCACATAGTCATATTCATAGTTATGAAAGTAGTAGTTTTGGTTTTTATGCAATAGTGATAACCATAGTACTTTGCAAGTAATTTGATAGAAATACTCAAATGACATGAGCAAGTGATGAACTTGCCTGAACACTGCAAATTTTTGCAGTTGGAAGGTGTGGACTGACCCTTGTCCTCTGTCTCTGAAAAATAGCATCATTGTCCGATAAGGGCAATGGTTAAAGAAGCAATTATGCATGCTTTCTATTTTTAGGGTTGGTTTCCCCCCTTTCCGATGTCTTATCATTTTATGTGAGAGGTATTTACTAAGAATAATTTGGAGGATCTCTATTTAGGGTAAATACAACCTTGAAATATTGTCAAGGTGTTTTTATAGTCCAATTACATTAATGGACTTATTTTCTTTATTGAAAATAATATGTGTGATTTAAATCATTATTTAATTCATCAAATTAAGACTTATTCTTAATTATCTTCAAAAATTCGCTTTGATATTTTATTTGCATAGAGAATTTTATGCTGATTGATTTTCATATTTTTAATTATTTTTTTAGAGCTTTTAAACATTTACTATTGATTTTCAAAGTTTCTGGTTTTAATGGATTTATGAAAAGACCAAATTGCCCTTGGGCCCCACTCGTCAGGTGGCCCAACGGGTTAGGTTGGCCGACCCACCTGGTCCGGCCCAACCCACTCACTCTCTCCCTCTCCCTCTCGCGCGCGACCGAACCCTAACCCTAACGAGCTCTGCCGACTCTCGTCGCCGCCGTCTTCTCCGATTTGTTCCGGCTAGCTCCGACCGTCGCCGCCGGCGAGATCAGGTGGATCTGATCCGCCGCTCGACGGCGAACACGGTGGTCCGCGCCGATTCGGTCTTCGTCCTCGTCATCGTGCATCCTCATCTCGCCTGCGACCCTGGCCGTGGCGATTCATGGCGCTTCGTCGCCCGCCGTCGATCCAGGAGCCGTGGCGGTGCTGGAGCGCCCCCTGCTCGGCGACGCCAGGCCACACGCGGCTTGGCGCTGCCCTGGTGGCCTGTGCCGCCGTGCCGCCATGGCACGCCGGTGCTCTGCTCCAGGTACACGCCCTATTGCTCTCCTCCTCTCTCTCTGTCTTGCCTGCTCTTCATCTTCATCCTCTGGCTTTGGCCTTGGCTGCTCCATCTCATGGAGGTGACTGCCATGCTGGTGCTCTGCTGCGCCAATCGAGCTAGACATGCTGCTGTGCTACTGCTGCCGCCATGGCCTAGCTCGAGTTCATGTGCTTGTACTGATGCTCATGCTCATGCTAGTTTTACTACTGTGATGTGCTTGCTTGCACAAGGCCTGTGCTATTGCTGTGCGATGTTCTGCCATATCTCTGTGCAGGAATTCCTAATCTAATTGGTTGCTATGCCTTCCTTTCTTGCTTAATTCCCTCTCTGTGACTCTGCTCTTGTTACTAAGCTTGCCAGTTATCAAGTGTATTCCTCTAGGCTTGCTCATGAGCATCTTGTAATGCTCATGGACTGCTTAATGGCTACTGCCATGCTACAATTAAATCAATTTGATTGCTTAATGGTTCTGGTTGTGGTGATGGTTTAATTATATGTGTGTGCTATCCATGTCTAGCTTGATCCAGTGGTACATCATGTATTTGGTGTGCTTCTGGTACAATTACAGTTCATCCATTTGTTTATCTGTGAAGCAATAGTTGATTAACTGTGGCCATTTGATTATCTGGTCCATGCTCTGTTGCTCAGTGATGCTCTAACATGCACTAGCATGCTATAGCAGACTCTGATGATCATATGATCATCAGCTGCTAATAAAAGGTGTGGTGTTCCATCTGGTACCTTACCAATGCTCAATTTGAGGTGTGTGTGATTACCAACTAGTGCTGGTGTGTGTAGTGGTTGACTCAAGCAATTGCTGTTGCTTGCAGTGATCCCTTGGATCATGTGTAAGTGTTCAAGTTATTGGTGATTTGGGATCTTCATTTATCTGTATAGCTTGTCTTTGTTTGTTAGATAAATGAGATGAACTGCTTGCAGTGATGATTCTTGTAATTAGCTTGATTGAGCTAGAGGGATGCCAACAGTGGTTGGGGACCCTAGCTCTTCTTTGAACCCAATCTGGGTGATGATATTTGTGCTTGGCTTGGTGGTTTGGCTGTTTTAGTGCTTGAGGTAACCCTGGCAGTAATCATATGCTGCCCTAGGGTAGCTCCCCTCTTGTTGGCTTGCTGTGGCTCACTAAATGCTTTCTGGGTGATCCATTTATTGGATTGCCAGTAGCCCTTGATGTTGAAATCAAATAGACAAGGATTTGTCTATGTCTGATGGCCTGATTAGCTGTAGGTGTTAAGTGTGTAGCTAGGCTAGCTTGTGCTTTCATCTCTTGCTAGATTTCTTCAGTTATGCATTGATTTTCATAGCTGTTGTTCCCATTAGATGATTTACTAGTGGCCTTACTACCCTTGCTTGCACCATATGGCTTAGTAGCCAGATGATGACACAAATTGGGTATCACACCCTTTTGCTTGTGTGTGCTTGGTGCATATGCTTATATATGAACAGAACCATCTGGTTTGTTCATGAAGATTTGTATACCTCACTCCAACTCCTAGAATTTGATGTTGGTGTAGAGGTTTTGCTTCTGGTGGTTTGTTTGGCTTGCCCTGCTCCTCCCTGTGGCTTGATGCTTCTTGGTTATTTGCTGTGGTGGTGAAGATGTGTTGAACAGCAGTGGCTGTTCAAGCTGTTCTTGTGTTCTTGTGTTCTTGTGACTTACCCTGTGAGGCTGCTGTCGATGCAATGGTTAGGGTTTGCTTCAGGAAACCCTTTATACTTGCCCTCTCCCTTTCCTTCATGGTCGACAGCCTTGCTGTACTACTCCCCTGGTCACTGTGTGTGTGGAGAGCATGCAGCAACTCTGGTGTGCTGTTGAGCATGCACACCAGCATTGTGTGCTGCCTACTTGTGTCTGTATGCAACTCCAGCTTGGGACTTGTGCTGTGGAGAGATCAGCTTCGGCAGGGTTCATCATATCTGCTCAATTTCCTTTCTTTCTAACCCATAACACTTGTTTTCTTTTCTTTGTGTTTGTGTGCAGGGAACACTGTGCTGATCAAGATGAACTCAAGATCATCTGGATCAAAGAATTCATGAAGATCACAATGTAGTTTAGGTCATTTAAATACCTTGTAATTTTCCTTTTTCTTTTTTCTATTTCTTCAATTCTTGTAATGTGTTGTAAATTCATAATTCTATTCTGAATATTGTAAAGACAATGTATTATGTGTATGATTATCAATAAAGCTCAAGTTTCTCTATATTGAGCTTTATGAAATTGTTGTATTATTTATATTATTGATTAATGATATTTGTTTGTTAAATTATCTCAAGTTTGAATTATGTGATAATCATTTGATGTTTGAATTTGAAATTCAAATTCAAATTTGGTTTGAATTCATCCAAACAACTTAACTTATAATTCAATCATGCAACTTATGATTTCAATGCAATTCCACTTCTCTCTTCTCAAAACCCTAATTTAGACAAGTAGGAAAAAGTTCATCGCACTCTCGAAACCCTAACCCTGTAGGATGTCGAGAGAGAAACCTATCCCCCTTTGATGCAGTTTTGTTTTAAAAGCGCGAAATTTCCCCGGAATTTACAATGCAATGCACATCCCTTTCTAAAATCTACCCCTCGATCGTCTCTAAACCTGGGACATTACAGCCTTTCCCCCTTAAAGAAAACTTCGTCCCGAAGTTGTGGTTGTAATACCTGAAGAGTTCGGGGTATGTTTTTTCCTCAGGTCTTCCTCCTTTTCCCAGGTGGCTTCCCTCTCGGGATGATGCTTCCATTGTATCTTGCAGTACTTAATAGCTCGATTCCTGAGTTGTTTCCAGTTCTCTTCGAGAATCTTTGCTGGCTTCTCGATGTATGTCAAATCTGGTTGTAACTCAAGCTCTTCATGTGATACTGGCTCATCTGGGGTCTTTAAGCATTTTCTTAGTTGCGACACATGGAATACGTTGTGAACCTGGGATAACCTTCCCGGTAGCTCCAATTCAAAGGCTAACCCTCGGTTTTGACTCAGAATCTTGAAAGGTCCGATGTACCTAGGGCTTAGCTTTCCTTTTACTCCAAATCTCTGAAGTCCTTTCATCGGGCTCACTTTAAGATATACCATGTCTCCAACTCGTGGCTCCCATGTTCTTCTCTTTTGATCGGCATAACTCTTCTGTCGGCTCTGAGCTATCTTGAGCCTATCCCTGATAATGTCAATGATTTGTTGCTTTTCCTTGAGATAATCAGGGTTGAACTCTTTGCTTGCTCCGGCTTCATACCAACATATCGGAGATCTACACTTTCTACCATACAGAGCTTCGAACGGTACCATCTTGATGCTGCTTTGATAGCTGTTATTGTATGAAAACTCTGCTAGTGGTAAATGTTCTTCCCATGATCCTCCGAAGTCTAAGGCACAAGCCCTGAGCATATCCTCTAGGATTTGATTAGTTCTCTCTGTTTGTCCACCTGTCTGGGGATGATAGGCGGTACTATAGTCCAACTTGGATCCTAAAGCTTCGTGTAGTTGCTTCCAAAATGCTGACGTGAACACGGATCCTCGATCCGACACGATCTTCTTGGGCACTCCATGTTTACTCACGATCTCTTTGATGTAAAGATCGATGAGTTTCTCTCCTTTATCCTGCTGGTTTACCGCTAAGAAGTGTGCACTTTTCGTCAACCGGTCCACGATTACCCATATCATGTCCTTCTTTTTATTGGTCATGGGTAGTCCGGTGATGAAATCCATTCCTATCTCCTCCCATTTCCATTCTGGAATAGGTAAAGGTTGTAACTTTCCTGCCGGACTCTGGTGTTCAGCCTTCACCCTTTGGCAGGTATGGCATTCCGCCACATATTGTGCTATCTCTCTCTTCATGTTGTTCCACCAGAATAGCTCCTTTAGATCCATGTACATCTTTGTACTTCCCGGATGAATGGAATATGGTGTTTGATGGGCTTCCCGGAGTATTACTTCCTTGATTTCGGCAATATCCGGAACACAAATTCTCTTCTGGAAGCATAATGATCCAGATTCTCCTCGATGAAATTCTGATGGTCTTCCTTCATCTATTCTTCTCATCTCCTCCACGATGAATGGATCGTCCAACTGACCCATCATTATCTCATTCTTCAGGTTGACATTTAGCTCATCGGCTACTTGTAAAGCCGATAGTCCTTCATGAGCTTCTTTCTCCCAAAGTTGTATCTGGGCTTGACTTATTTCCTTCCTCAACTCTGGTGATAACTCTTGTTCTACTCCGCCAGTGCTCTTCCTACTTAAGGCATCTGCTACAACATTGGCCTTTCCTGGTGTGTAATTGATGGTCAAATCATAATCCTTGATTAATTCTAGCCATCTTTTCTGCCTCATATTGAGTTCCTTCTGAGTAAAGAAGTATTTGAGGCTCTTATGATCTGTATAGAGCTCACACTTGGCTCCATAGAGAAAATGTCTCCATGTTTTGAGTGCAAATACAACTGCTGCTAATTCTAAGTCATGTGTTGGATAGTTCACCTCATGAGGTCTGAGTTGCCTCGATCCATAAGATATTACCTTCCGATCTTGCATGAGTACGCAACCCAATCCATGCTTGGATGCGTCGCAGTACACGGTGTAATCCTTGCCAACTTCCGGAACTGCTAACACCGGTGCCGTGGTGAGTTTCTCTTTCAGAGTTTGAAAACTCTTCTCACACTCCTCTGACCACACGAATGGTGTGTTCTTTCTTAACAGCTTCGTCATGGGTCCTGCTATCTTGGAGAATCCTTCAATGAATCTCCGATAATATCCTGCCATTCCTAGGAATTCCTCGGATTTCCTTGACAGTCTTGGGTGCTTCCCATTCTAGAACTGCTGCTACCTTGCTCGGGTTAACAGCTAATCCATCTTTACTAATGACATGACCAAGAAATTCCACTTGATCAAGCCAAAATTCACACTTGCTAAACTTGACATAGAGTTGATGTTCCCTTAGTGTTTGCAACACTAACCTCAGATGTTCAGCATGTTTGGCCTTGTTCTTGGAATAGATCAAGATATCATCAATGAATACGATGACAAACTTGTCTAGATATGGCATGAAAATCTTATTCATGAGATTCATGAAAATTGCTGGGGCATTGGTTAATCCAAAAGGCACTACAAGGTATTTATGATGTCCATACCTTGAAACAAAGGCAGTTTTCGGAACGTCTTCCTTCTTGATCTTTATCTGATGATAACCGGATCTTAGATCAATTTTGGAAAAGACTCCCGCGCCTCTATTTTTTTCGAATAGATCTTGTATTCTTGGAAGTGGATACTTGTTCTTGATTGTGACATTGTTCAAATTCCTGTAGTCTCCGCACATCCTTCTTCCTCCATATCTTTTATCCACGAAGATCACAGGTGATCCCCATGGTGAAACACTCTCTTGAATAAATACTTTTTGTTCCAGGTCATCCAATTGCTCCTTAAGTTCTTTCAACTCCTTTGGCCCCATTTTATATGGTGCTTTAGCAATCGGAGCTGTTCCTGGAATTAGGTCGATAGTGAATTCTATCTCCCTATCTGGTGGCATACCTGGTAATTCCGCAGGAAACACATCCTGGAATTCATTCACTACAGGTATATCCTCTAACTTCACCTCCTTCATGCTGTTCAACTGTAGCTCCACTTCAATCTGTGTATGTTTATCGCCTTGGTAGATCATTCTACTTCCATTGGGGCTTTTCAAAGATACCATCTTGATCACACAGTCGATCAATGCTCCATTAGCTTCTAACCAGTTCATACCAAGAATGACATCAATGTCCTTCATCGGTAAAATGAACAGGTCCGCGTCAAACGCGCACTTATTGATCATGATGACTTGTTTTTGTTTAGTATGGGTTACTACTATCGTTCCCCCCGCAGAAAGTATGGTCATGGGTGTATCTAACTTAGTGCAACTAATCCCATGTTTGATGATGAATTGCTGAGAAATGAATGATGTAGTTGCACTAGTATCAAAAAGTACTTTGCCAGGATGGGTGAGTATCTGGAGCGTACCTATCACCGCCTGATCGGAGTTGACAACCTCCTCCAGACTAGTGCAGTTCAGCTTGCCGAAGGGTTTCTTGTTCTTCCAGTTCCCTCCGGTGTTTCCTCCTCGGCTTCCACCTCCTCCAGACTGACCTCCTCCGGTATTTCTCTTGGGGCAGTCCTTCAGCATGTGCCCCTCCTGGCGACAACCAAAGCATATGATCTTTGGCTTCTTGCAATCCTTGGCGAAATGCCCTGTGAATCCACAGCTTCTGCAAACTATTTGATTTGCAGTCTGGAATGCTTGGTTCTTCCTACTACCGTAGTAGTTGCTGTTGTTGTTGTTGTTGTTGTTGTTGTTGTATCTTGGCTTGAAACTCAAGCTGGTATTGGGCTTGTTGCTAACAAATCTTTTAGGCTCAAACTTGGCCTTCTTCCTTTTCTCTTCTTGCAGTTGCTTGAAATCATCTTCAAGAGTGATGGCTGCATCCACCAACTCTTGGAATTCTGTCGCTCTCATCATACGGAGCTGTACCTTGAACTGGGGACTTAACCCCCTCAAAAACCTCTTCTTTTTCTTGTCCTCGGTGTTGACTTCTTCAACAGCATACCGGGACAGCTTTGAGAATTCCCTGACATAAGTCAGGATGGCCTTGTCCTTCTGCTCGAGACTTTCAAACTCTCGACGCTTCAGTTCCACAATACTTTCAGGGACATTGGATTCCCTGAACTTCCTCGCAAACTCTTCCCATGTGAATACCTTTCCAGCCGGATAAACGGCTACGATGTTGTCCCACCATGATGCGGCAGGTCCACACAATAAATGTGTAGCATAACGAACCTTCTCCTGGTCGTTACAACCAATAGTATTGAGCTTTCGCTCGGTGTCCATAAGCCAGTCTTCTGCGTCCATTGGCTCGGGCGCGTATGCGAAAGATATCGGCTTGGTGTTCTGGAAGTCTGCTAAGGTGACTCCCTGATGCTCGGGTCTCTCCACCCTGTTTTGCTGCAGCAACTCCTGAAAGAATTTATTCTGCTGCTCCAACGTAATACGTTGCCTCTCCTCCACCAATTGCATGTACTGGACGAAATTCTGCTGTGTCATGGGTGGTGGTGGTGGTGGAAACTGATTCCTGGCTGCTTCATCAGCCTCTTCCTTTTGTTTTGCTTCGCGCTCCATGCGCTGCGCTTCGGTCTCCTCTCCTGACGCTCCCGACATAACCCCCTAGTTCTGCAACACAAAATGATACTCATAATTACTCCATGCGCAAGTTTTCTGAGCTCAACTTTGTACACAGAACTAGTCACGCAATGAAAATCAAGAAGCAAATCCAAATCATACAAAACATATACCATCTATATACATACTTAAGTGGTCTTATTACAATACTCAAGTCGATGTGAGTATGCAAACTCACTTATTTAAGTATATGTACAAATTTCTACAAATATTACACACTACAATACACGTGGTACTTGTGTATTGTAGTCCCGCCTTCCTTGGTGGACTCTAGTCGATCTTCACTCCCGGTATATCCCAGGCTTCCATCCGGTCGAACGTGTCGTCCTCCTGATAGACCCTGGAACATAAGGTCTCCCCGTCGGCTGGTAGTCAGAATCCGGTGATGATCCTAGGGAGAAATCAGTGTTCACAAACTGATCGTTGAGTGCATCATAGTCCACCCATCGGGTGTACTCCCCTGTAGCTCCACCATAGGTGTTTCCAACATTCGTATCCGACTCAACCTGTGTCGGATACCCTCCATCAACTCCTCCATTACTAGGATAACTCTGGTTCGGGGTTGTGGCGTCATCATTCATCTCCCCGTCATAATACACTGAAGTACTAAGAGTTCCCCCAACGCCAACCCGTGGAGTTTTCTATAGGAGTCACGGAACGCTGATTGTTTCCGGATTCCTCTCCACCCTCATATCCCCCATAGGAACTACCCAGAAAGTTCCCAGGTGTAACGGGTGTAGGTTCACGCTCAAGAGGATCAATACTAATGTAGTCACCAGCTGAGTAAACTGGTGTGTGTACCACATTCTCCATAGGTTCTTTCCCCCTAGTCTCCTTCTTGGGTTCAGTAAACTCCTCTAGCATCGTATCAATTGCTCCCGTCAGATGATGGTTCAACTGAAAGAGCAATGATATTAAGTTGCGGCTATTATCCATGTATTTTGCAGCTGCTATTGGTTTGCGTTTTGCATATTTGTAGTGGTTAAGCATGGGATCCTCTTCCTCCTGATTATGAGGAATGTGGGTGAATTCGGAACCCATAAGCTCTTTCGTCTTATGCTCCCGAATATCTGTGATGGCTCTCATAACGGCTATATGGTAGGCTGTGTTGATAGTTCTAGCTTCACCTGCTGGCATTACTACGCTCATTCCCAAAGATTCGGGAAGTCGCAGTCCTACCCTACACTTTGCCAATATAGTACCATCGTAGTACATGTATTTCTTTACTTGGATCTGGGGATCACACCCAAATTCAAGTAACATGGCACGTAGAATATCTGCAAGTCCTCCTTCGTATTCACTCAGTGTGGAATCCATCACTTTCACGTTTCGTCCCGGACGTGAACTTGCCATTGTTGGCTGTAGAAATAGAAAGAATAAGATTAGTAATAATGCATCATAATAGAGATAATAAAGAATAATCGCACTAAAAGATATGATTGTTGTATTCTCAATTGAATATACACCATATTTTTAGAGAATTCTTTACTAGTCCTATTTGACTCCTAACGTTTAGTCCCATTTACTAGGTTCCAACCTAAGGTCAAAGCTTTGGCTCGATACCAACCGTGGTGACCCCGCATACCACTTGCATGTTGTAGTATGCCAGTCGTTGATATAACATTCACGAAGTACCATTCCGCAAATATTACATCCCTCAGAGTAGTACAACAGAACATAGCAGGTCCATAACTCATTCATTTAATATTACAAACATCATACATATATTGTCTCGGAGCTCCTCTTGGGTCCTAAGAGGGATACTCCAGGGTTCGAGGCGAACCCAACTTAGCTTACAATATAGATGTCTCATTAAGTTGTACATTTATTCTCTCGAGCAGCTAAATATTAAGAGTTCGGGCTGCTCGGTTACTACTACTACTTGATGCTTCTAGGCTTGGTCTCCTCCGGAAGCCTCCCCGGTTCCGTAGACTATGAGATAGTCTACGCCTTCGATACCTCCAGAGAGGTCTGATTCTTCATAGCCGATGATCTCGGCTCCTTCATTGTTGTCGTAGTCCTCCTCCAGACGATTCAGACAATCTAAGCAAGGGATTTAAGATTGGGATGAGTACGAGCGTACTCAACAAGTTCATAATAGATAAGAGGTGTTTAATGCACTAGCTACGATATTAGACCAGAAAGTCTAATACCAATGCAAGTTTTGATAAACATTTCTTCAAGAGGTTGCTTTTATTTCCAAGAGCTATGTCCGTCAGCCTTCACCAGTTTACTAGAACTTCATTGAGCTCCTTTCCGGCCGCGTTCGCAGTTCCTTATCCCGGAACAGGGAGTGACAGGTCACGGTTCTTTACACTCTGCAGAGGTGTGTTGCTTTACCCATAAGAGATCTTAACGTTGGTGCCAACCGGGCAGCTTTCCCGTCCACACTTCCTTCGGTGTGAGGCCCGGTATAAGATCTAGCCAATCATGTTCCTCCGCTACCTCGAACACCCACCCTTTGTTGCATGCCCCGACCCTGGGTCCACGCCGGTCCCATTATTCCCGTAGATTTCAGGGTGGACCCCGACCACGACGACAGTGCTGGGCTCTACCATACACTCCTACGCCGGTAGCTGCAACCCATCATAGACCGCATTACCGTGGGGAATTAGAATGGGATCCCCACCCTCCGGTTGTTCCACAAGACACAACTGCTATGGTAAGCATTGCATTACCGTGGGGAATTAGAATGGGATCCCCACCCTTCGGTTGTTCCGCCAGATACAACTGCTACGGTAAGCGCATCCGTTGATGAACGAGAGGTGGAAACACTTTTGACTACTCCATCCCACTCCGGATCTTATGGTTAACACGGGTATTACGACACAAGAATCACTGGCGACATTTGTTGTTTAATCCTAGATGGATATAAACCCTTGCAATGGAACCTCCACCATATCAACACAATCCATGGTTCCATTGCCCACCACATAGTCATATTCATAGTTATGAAAGTAGTAGTTTTGGTTTTTATGCAATAGTGATAACCATAGTACTTTGCAAGTAATTTGATAGAAATACTCAAAGGACATGAGCAAGTGATGAACTTGCCTGAACACTGCAAATTTTTGCAGTTGGAAGGTGTGGACTGACCCTTGTCCTCTGTCTCTGAAAAATAGCATCATTGTCCGATAAGGGCAATGGTTAAAGAAGCAATTATGCATGCTTTCTATTTTTAGGGTTGGTTTCCCCCCTTTCCGATGTCTTATCATTTTATGTGAGAGGTATTTACTAAGAATAATTTGGAGGTTATCTATTTAGGGTAAATACAACCTTGAAATATTGTCAAGGTGTTTTTATAGTCCAATTACATTAATGGACTTATTTTCTTTATTGAAAATAATATGTGTGATTTAAATCATTATTTAATTCATCAAATTAAGACTTATTCTTAATTATCTTCAAAAATTCTCTTTGATATTTTATTTGGATAGAGAATTTTATGCTGATTGATTTTCATATTTTTAATTATTTTTTTAGAGCTTTTAAACATTTACTATTGATTTTCAAAGTTTCTGGTTTTAATGGATTTATGAAAAGACCAAATTGCCCTTGGGCCCCACCTGTCAGGTGGCCCAACGGGTTAGGTTGGCCGACCCACCTGGTCCGGCCCAACCCACTCACTCTCTCCCTCTCCCTCTCGCGCGCGACCGAACCCTAACCCTAACGAGCTCTGCCGACTCTCGTCGCCGCCGTCTTCTCCGATTTGTTCCGGCCAGCTCCGACCGTCGCCGCCGGCGAGATCAGGTGGATCTGATCCGCCGCTCGACGGCGAACACGGTGGTCTGCGCCGATTCGGTCTTCGTCCTCGTCATCGTGCGTCCTCATCTCGCCTGCGACCCTGGCCGTGGCGATTCATGGCGCTTCGTCGCCCGCCGTCGATCCAGGCGCCGTGGCGGTGCTGGAGCGCCCCCCCCCTGCTCGGCGACGCCAGGCCAGGCGCGGCTTGGCGCTGCCCTGGTGGCCTGTGCCGTCGTGCCGCCATGGCACGCCGGTGCTCTGCTCCAGGTACACGCCCTATTGCTCTCCTCCTCTCTCTCTGTCTTGCCTGCTCTTCATCTTCATCCTCTGGCTTTGGCCTTGGCTGCTCCACCTCATGGAGGTGACTGCCATGTTGGTGCTCTGCTGCGCCAATCGAGCTAGACATGCTGCTGTGCTACTGCTGCCGCCATGGCCTAGCTCGAGTTCATGTGCTTGTACTGATGCTCATGCTCATGCTAGTTTTACTACTGTGCTGTGCTTGCTTGCACAAGGCCTGTGCTATTGCTGTGCGATGTTCTGCCATATCTCTATGCAGGAATTCCTAATCTAATTGGTTGCTATGCCTTCCTTTCTTGCTTAATTCCCTCTCTGTGACTCTGCTCTTGTTACTAAGCTTGCCAGATATCAAGTGTATTCCTATAGGCTTGCTCATGAGCATCTTGTAATGCTCAGGGACTGCTTAATGGCTACTATCATGCTACAATTAAATCAATTTGATTGCTTAGTGGCTCTGGTTGTGGTGATGGTTTAATTATATGTGTGTGCTATCCATGTCTAGCTTGATCAAGTGGTACATCATGTATTTGGTGTGCTTCTGGTACAATTACAGTTCATCCATTTGTTTATCTGTGAAGCAATAGTTGATTAACTGTGGCCATTTGATTATCTGGCCCATGCTCTGTTGCTCAGTGATGCTCTAACATGCACTGGCATGCTATAGCAGACTCTGATGATCATATGATCATCAGCTGCTAATAAAAGGTGTGGTGTTCCATCTGGTACCTTACCAATGCTCAATTTGAGCTGTGTGTGATTACCAACTAGTGCTGGTGTGTGTAGTGGTTGACTCAAGCAATTGTTGTTGCTTGCAGTGATCCCTTGGATCATGTGTAAGTGTTCAGGTTATTGGTGATTTGGGATCTTCATTTATCTGTATAGCTTGTCCTTGTTTGTTAGATAAATGAGATGAACTGCTTGCAGTGATGATTCTTGTAATTAGCTTGATTGAGCTAGAGGGATGCCAACAGTGGTTGGGGACCCTAGCTCTTCTTTGAACCCAATCTGGGTGATGATATTTGTGCTTGGCTTGGTGGTTTGGCTGTTTTAGTGTTTGAGGTAACCCTGGCAGTAATCATATGCTGCCCTAGGGTAGCTCCCCTCTTGTTGGCTTGCTCGTGGCTCACTAAATGCTTTCTGGGTGATCCATTTATTGGATTGCCAGTAGCCCTTGATGTTGAAATCAAATAGACAAGGATTTGTCTATGTCTGATGGCCTGATTAGCTGTAGGTGTTAAGTGTGTAGCTAGGCTAGCTTGTGCTTTCATCTCTTGCTAGATTTCTTCAGTTATGCATTGATTTTCATAGCTGTTGTTCCCATTAGATGATTTACTAGTGGCCTTACTACCCTTGCTTGCACCATATGGCTTAGTAGCCAGATAATGACACAAATTGGGTATCAGACCCTTTTGCTTGTGTGTGCTTGGTGCATATGCTTATATATGAACAGAACCATCTGGTTTGTTCATGAAGATTTGTATACCTCACTCCAACTCCTAGAATTTGATGTTGGTGTAGAGGTTTTGCTTCTGGTGGTTTGTTTGGCTTGCCCTGCTCCTCCCTGTGGCTTGATGCTTCTTGGTTATTTGTTGTGGTGGTGAAGATGTGTTGAACAGCAGTGGCTGTTCAAGCTGTTCTTGTGTTCTTGTGTTCTTGTGACTTACCCTGTGAGGCTGCTGTCGATGCATTGGTTAGGGTTTGCTTCAGGAAACCCTTTATACTTGCCCTCTCCCTTTCCTTCATGGTCGACAGCCTTGCTGTACTACTCCCCTGGTCACTGTGTGTGTGGAGAGCATGCAGCAACTCTGGTGTGCTGTTGAGCATGCACACCAGCATTGTGTGCTGCCTGCTTGTGTGTGTATGCAACTCCAGCTTGGGACTTGTGCTGTGGAGAGATCAGCTTCGGCAGGGTTGATCATATCTGCTCAATTTCCTTTCTTTCTAACCTGCCAAGTGGCTATGCCACTTGGCATAACACTTGTTTTCTTTTCTTTGTGTTTGTGTGCAGGGAACACTGTGCTGATCAAGATGAACTCAAGATCATCTGGATCAAAGAATTCATGAAGATCACAATGTAGTTTAGGTCATTTAAATACCTTGTAATTTTCCTTTTTCTTTTTTCTATTTCTTCAATTCTTGTAATGTGTTGTAAATTCATAATTCTATTCTGAATATTGTAAAGACAATGTATTATGTGTATGATTATCAATAAAGCTCAAGTTTCTCTATATTGAGCTTTATGAAATTGTTGTATTATTTATATTATTGATTAATGATATTTGTTTGTTAAATTATCTCAAGTTTGAATTATGTGATAATCATTTGATGTTTGAATTTGAAATTCAAATTCAAATTTGGTTTGAATTCATCCAAACAACTTAACTTATAATTCAATCATGCAACTTATGATTTCAATGCAATTCCACTTCTCTCTTCTCAAAACCCTAATTTAGACAAGTAGGAACAAGTTCATCGCACTCTCGAAACCCTAACCCTGTAGGATGTCGAGAGAGAAACCTGTCCCCCTTTGATGCAGTTTTGTTTTAAAAGCGTGAAATTTCCCCGGAATTTACAATGCAATGCACATCCCTTTCTAAAATCTACCCCTCGATCGTCTCTAAACCTGGGACATTACAGCCTTTCCCCCTTAAAGAAAACTTCGTCCCGAAGTTGTGGTTGTAATACCTGAAGAGTTCGGGGTATGTTTTCCTCAGGTCTTCCTCCTTTTCCCAGGTGGCTTCCCTCTCGGGATGATGCTTCCATTGTATCTTGCAGTACTTAATAGCTCGATTCCTGAGTTGTTTCCAGTTCTCTTCGAGAATCTTTGTCGGCTTCTCGATGTATGTCAAATCTGGTTGTAACTCAAGCTCTTCATGTGATACTGGCTCATCTGGGGTCTTTAAGCATTTTCTTAGTTGCGACACATGGAATACGTTGTGAACCTGGGATAACCTTCCCGGTAGCTCCAATTCAAATGCTAACCCTCGGTTTTGACTCAGAATCTTGAAAGGTCCGATGTACCTAGGGCTTAGCTTTCCTTTTACTCCAAATCTCTGAAGTCCTTTCATCGGACTCACTTTAAGATATACCATGTCTCCAACTCGTGGCTCCCATGTTCTTCTCTTTTGATCGGCATAACTCTTCTGTCGGCTCTGAGCTATCTTGAGCCTATCCCTGATAATGTCAATGATTTGTTGCTTTTCCTTGACATAATCAGGGTTGAACTCTTTGCTTGCTCCGGCTTCATACCAACATATCGGAGATCTACACTTTCTTCCATACAGAGCTTCGAACGGTGCTATCTTGATGCTGCTTTGATAGCTGTTATTGTATGAAAACTCTGCTAGTTGTAAATGTTCTTCCCATGATCCTCCGAACTCTAAGGCACAAGCCCTGAGCATATCCTCTAGGATTTGATTAGTTCTCTCTGTTTGTCCACCTGTCTGGGGATGATAGGCGGTACTATAGTCCAACTTGGATCCTAAAACTTCGTGTAGTTGCTTCCAAAATGCTGACGTGAACACGGATCCTCGATCCGACACGATCTTCTTGGGCACTCCATGTTTACTCACGATCTCTTTGATGTAAAGATCGATGAGTTTCTCTCCTTTATCCTGCTGGTTTACCGCTAAGAAGTGTGCACTTTTCGTCAACCGGTCCACGATTACCCATATCATGTCCTTCTTTTTATTGGTCATGGGTAGTCCGGTGATGAAATCCATTCCTATCTCCTCCCATTTCCATTCTGGAATAGGTAAAGGTTGTAACTTTCCTGCCGAACTCTGGTGTTCAGCCTTCACCCTTTGGCAGGTATGGCATTCCGCCACATATTGTGCTATCTCTCTCTTCATGTTGTTCCACCAGAATAGCTCCTTTAGATCCATGTACATCTTTGTACTTCCCGGATGAATGGAATATGGTGTTTGATGGGCTTCCCGGAGTATTACTTCCTTGATTTCAGCAATATCCGGAACACAAATTCTCTTCTGGAAGCATAATGATCCAGATTCTCCTCGATGAAATTCTGATGGTCTTCCTTCATCTATTCTTCTCATCTCCTCCACGATGAATGGATCGTCCAACTGACCCATCATTATCTCATTCTTCAGAGTTGACATTTAGCTCATCGGCTACTTGTAAAGCCGATAGTCCTTCATGAGCTTCTTTCTCCCAAAGTTGTATCTGGGCTTGACTTATTTCCTTCCTCAACTCCGGTGATAACTCTTGTTCTACTCCGCCAGTGCTCTTCCTACTTAAGGCATCTGCTACAACATTGGCCTTTCCTGGAGTATAATTGATGGTCAAATCATAATCCTTGATTAATTCTAGCCATCTTTTCTCGCCTCATATTGAGTTCCTTCGAGTAAAGAAGTATTTGAGGCTCTTATGATCCGTATAGAGCTCACACTTGGCTCCATAGAGAAAATGTCTCCATGTTTTGAGTGCAAATACAACTGCTGCTAATTCTAAGTCATGTGTTGGATAGTTCACCTCATGAGGTCTGAGTTGCCTCGATCCATAAGATATTACCTTCCGATCTTGCATGAGTACGCAACCCAATCCATGCTTGGATGCGTCACAGTACACGGTGTAATCCTCGCCAACTTCCGGAACTGCTAACACCGGTGCCGTGGTGAGTTTCTCTTTCAGAGTTTGAAAACTCTTCTCACACTCCTCTGACCTTGAGGAAAACTTGAGCTTTATTGATAATCACACACATAATACAATGTCATTACAATATCCAGAATAGATTTATGAATTTACAACACATTACATGAAATGAATAAATGAACTAAGAAAAAGGAAAATTACAAGGAATTTAAATGACCTAAACTACATTGTTGATCTTCATGAATCCTTTGATCAAGAAGATCTTGAACTTCATCTTGATCAAGCACATTGTCCCCGCACACACACACAAAGATCAAACCAGGGTTAAGCCAAGTGGCAAAGCCACTTGGCAGGTTAGCAAACAAATTGTGATGGGAGGATATGATCAAGTATCTGCCGAGCTGATCCATCTCACAACCAGAACCAAGTCCAAGTGCACACCATCAGCACACACACACACAGCTAGGCTGCTCACACAGCAGTGTGCATGCAGCACACCACACACACACAGCTGGTGAGTCACCAACAGGCTGTCAGGCCTTGTTGTCGACCAGAGAAGGAATGGGAGATCATATAAAGCCTCCACAGTAAACCCTAGCCATGCCATCGACATGATTGCACTGGTAAGTCACTAGGAACCAAGAACAGTCAAGAACAGCAAGAACAGGAAGAACATCCAGAGCTGCTCAACCTGTCTAAAAACCCCACAGAACCAGATCAAGCTTCACAAGCTCACCAGGAGGAGCAGGGCAAGCAAATCAACCAAACCAGAAGATCAACACAGCAGCTAATCCTCTACATCAACTACAATTCTTGGAGCTGGAGTGAGGTATACAAATCATCATGAACAAACCAGATGGTTTTGTTCATAAATAAGCATATGCACCAATCACACACAAACAAAAGGGTGTGATACCCTATTTGTGTCATCATCTGGCTACTAAGCCATATGGTGCAAGCAAAGGTAGTAAAGGCCACTAGGAAATCATCTTATGGGAACAACAGCTATGAAAATCAATGCATAACTGAAGAAATCCAGCAAGAGATGAAGACACAGCTAGCCTAGCTACACACTTAGCACCTACAGCTAGCTAGGCCATCAGACATTAGACAAATCATTGTCTATTTGATTTCAACATCAAAAGCTACTGGCAATCCAATAAAAGGATCACCCGGAAAGCATCTAGTGAGCCACAAGCAAGCCAACAAGAGGGGAGCTACCCAAAAGCAAGTACATGATTACCGCTAGGGTCACCTCAACCACCGAAACAGCCCAAACCATCAAGCCAAGCACTTGTATCATTACCCAGATGGGTTCAGAGTGAGCTAGGGTACCCAACAATTGTTGGCATCCCTCTAGCTTCACTTAATCAATCTATATGATCATTACTGCTCAGCAGTTCACATCAATTATCCACTCAATCAACAAAGGCAACACAGATAATTGATATCAATAAGTAAATCATGAAACACACACTTTCCAATGATCCAGTGGATCACTGCAAGCAACAACAGACACTTGATCAGGCAAAGCCTACACCAGCACAAGGCATGGTGATACACAGACATCAGGATAAGCACCAGACAGGCACATGCAGTAAGGAAAGCAAGCAATAAACAAGCAGCTGATGATCACTTGATCACCAGAGCTTGCTAAAGCATGCTAGAACCAACTCTAGCATCAATTCCATGACCATATTAATTAAACAGTCACATTTCTTAATGAATAGCATCATAGATAAGTTAATAAGATGAATACAATTGTATCCAGAAGCACACCATCACTGGATGGTGCTGTTTAGCCAACAACAATGCCCACTGGGCAGTTCCAGGATTTATAGCACAGTGAACAGCACAACTGAAGCTCTGGCAATTGCAAATTTGCAAGGAATACACACAGTACTCCAGCCAGAGCAAATCAACTGAATACAATGATTTAATAGCAGTAGCATCCAGGACATGGTCACAGGGATTGAATTAAGCAAGTAGTGCTAGCATAAGCAAGCACATAGTCTAGAAATTCTTGCACATGATCAGTAATAGCATGGCAAGGCAGTACAGCAATCAAGCCAGGGGCAAGAACCCATGGCCAAACATGATTATCCAGTAACAGCAACCACAGCTGGAGCAACATGGCAAGCCATGAGCATCACAGCTTGCGCATGAGCAATTATAGTGGCAGCACAGAAGAAAAGCTAGCATGAGCATGAGCATCAGTACAAGCACATGAACTAGAGCAAGGCCATGGCAGCAGCAGTAGCGCAGCAGCATGTCTAGCCAGCTTGGCGTAGCAGAGCACCAGCATGGCAGGCATCTCCATGAGGAGGAGCAGCCACGGCCAAAGCTAGAGGATGAATAAGAAGAGCAGGCAAGAAAGAGAGAGAGGAGGGGATTAATGGGGCGTGTACCTGGAGCAGAGCATCCGGCGTGCCATGGCGGCACAGGCCACCCACGGCAGCGCCAAGCCGCGCCTGGCCTGACGTCGCCGAGCAAGGGCGCTCCAGCACCGCCACGGCGCCAGGGACGCCGATGAACGGCGGACCTTCACAGATCCGTGCGGCCGAGGCGCAGACGCGTTGGAGGAGAGTCGAGGTGGACACGAGCGTCAGATCGACGTGGACCACCATGTCCGCCGTCGAGAGGCGGTCCAGATCCGCATCAGTTCGCCGCCGACGATGGCCGGAGGCGGCCGGAGCAAGGCGGCGATGGCGGAGGCGATTTTGGTGTCGCGGGAGCCCGAAAGGGGATTAGGGTTTCGGAGAGGAGGAAGGCGACGCGACTGGGTCGGTTGGACCGAGCCCAGTGGGCTGGTCCAACCTAACCAGCTCGGCCACCTGACAGGTGGGCCCAAGGGGCAAATCTGTCTTTTCACAATTTCATAAAAAAAATCAGAAACTTTGAAATTAAATAGAAAATTGATAAGAGCTCTAAAAAAATAATTAAAAATATGAAAATTGATCAGCATAAAATTCTCTATCTAAATAAAATATCAAAGAGAATTTTTAAAGACAAATAAGTATAAGTCTTAATTTGATGATTTAAATAAGGATTTAAATCACACATATTATTTTCAATAAATAAAATAAGTCCATTAATGCAATTGGACTTTAAAAACATCTTGACAATATTTCAAGATTGTATTTTAACCTAAATTAAGTATCTCCAAATTGTTCTTAGTATAAACCCTCACATGAAATAATAACGACATCGGAAGAGGGGAACAAACCCTAAAACTGGAATCATGCATAATTGCTTCTTTAACCATTGCCCTTATCGGACAATGATGCTATTTTCAGAGACAGAGGACAAGGGTCAGTCCACACCATCCAACTGCAAAACTTTGCAGTGTTCAGGCAAGTTCATCACTTGCTCATATCATTTGAGTATTTCTATCAAATTACTTGCAAAGTATTATGGTTATCACTATTGCATAAAAAACCAAAACCACTACTTTCATAACTATGAATATGACTATGTGCTGGGCAATGGAACCATGGATTGTGTTGATATGGTGGAGGTTCCATTGCAAGGGTTTATATCCATTTAGGATTAAACAACAAATGTCGCCAGTGATTCTTGTGACGTAATAACCGTGTTAACCATAAGATCCGGAGTGGGACGGAGTAGTCAAAAGTGTTTCCACCTCTCGTTCATCAACGGACGCGCTTTACCGTAGTACACTTGTAATCCAAGGGGGCAAGCTGGTGAGGCTGGGGAGTCCTAAGTCCCCACGGCATTGTCCGTAGTACACTTGTCGCCCGAAGGAGCAAGATGGTGAGGCTGGGGAGTCCTAAGTCCCCACGGTATAGCGGTCTATAAGGATGGCAATTTTACCCACGGGTGCGGGTACCCGCGGGTACCGTACCCGCATGGGCAGGGTATGGGTACACTTTTATGCCCATGTGTAGTACCCATACCCTGCCCGTTAAGTCATGGGCAGGGCACGGGCATAGCCTCGTACCCGCGGGTGTACCCATATCCTTCCCGTTTATTGTCCAATTCTTATGTGACACGTCTACTTTTGTTGACTTATAAGTTAGAATATTAGAATGTGAGTTTTATATTATATTAATTGTTATGTACTCAACAACCTATTATTAGGTTCAGATAATTAATTTTTTTAATCAAATTTGTTATCGATAAATATAAAATTGTGATACTCGTATACAATTTTACATACCCATCGGGTACCCAGTGGGTACGGGTACCCGCCGGGTATGGGTATGGGTAAAGTTTTATACCCGTGGGTACGGGTATGGGTAGAAGTTTGTACCCATTGACTATATGGGTATGGGTATGGTATTGCTCTACCCTACCCATACCCTGCCCATTGCCATCCTTAGCGGTCTATGATGGGTTGCAGCTACCGGCGAAGTAGTTTGGTTCGATCCCAGACTGTCGTCGTGGTCGGGGTCCACCCTGAAATATATGGGAATAATGGGACCGGCGAGGACCCAGGGTCGGGGCATGCAACAAAGGGTGGGTGTTCGAGGTAGCGGAGGAACATGATTGGCTAGACCTTATACCGGGCCTCACACCGAAGGAAGTGTGGACGGGAAAGCTGCCCGGTTGGCACCAAGGTTAAGATCTCTTATGGGTAAAGCAACACACCTCTCCAGAGTGTAAAGAACTGTGACCTGTCACTCCCTGTTCCGGGATATGGAACTGCGAACGCGGCCGGAAAGAAGCTCCATGAAGTTCTAGTAAACCGGTGAAGGCTGACGGACATAGCTCTTGGAAATAAAAGTAATCTCTTGAAGAAATGTTTATCAAAACTTGCATTGGTATTAGACTTTCTGGTCTAATATCGTAGCTAGTGCATTAAACACCTCTTATCTATAATGAACTTGTTGAGTACGCTCGTACTCATCCCACTCTTAAATCCCTTGCTTAGATTGTCTGAATCGTCTGGAGGACGACTACGACCACACCGAAGGAGCCGAGATCATCGGCTATGAAGAACCAGACCTCTCCGGAGGTGTTGAAGGCGTAGACTATCTCATAGTCTACGGAACCGGGAGGCTTCCGGAGGAGATCAAGCCTAGAAACATCGAGTAGTAGTAGTAGCCGAGCAGCCCGAACTCTTAGTACTTAGCTGCTCGAGAGAATAAATGTATAACTTAATGAGACTTCTATATTGTAAGCTAAGTTGGGTTCGCCTCGAACCCAGGAGCATCCCTCTTAGGACCCAAGAGGAGCTCCGAGACAATATGTGTATCATGTTTGTAATATTAAATGAATGAGTTATGGACCTGCTATGTTCTGTTGTACTACTCTGAGGGGTGTAATATTTGTGGAATGGTACTTCGTGAATGTTATATCAACGACTGGCATACTACAACATGCAGTGGTATGCAGGGTCACCACAGCGAGGAATGGGAGGCCGAGGAGGAGGAGGAGGAGGAAGAGGCTGAGGAGGCGACGGCGGCCCGAGAGAAGGTGGAGGCGGAGGCGAAAGCGAAGGCGCAGCCGACGAGCACCGTCGACGACGTGGAGGACACAAGTTCCTCCAACGCGTCGAACGACACCGCCTCTTCGGAAGAGGTGATGAGCAGGTGGCGTGAGGACGACGAGGCGGGGCCATCAAAGAAGAAGTAGTTTAAATTTTTATATGTAATTTGTTTATGTTTTTTTAGAAGTTTTTATGTGTAATTTGTTTATGTTGCACCGTTTCATACAACAATATTAGTACATCGTTACCTACACATTTCTTCTATCTAAAAATAAAAATACAATATTTTAAGTTTTGGGGGCACGTTTGGGGGATGCGGCTAGGGAGCGACGTCCCCCAAACGCGGCACGAAGGAAACACGTTCCCCAAATGTTAAATTCGGCACCCTTTGGGGGCTGTGGCTGAAGATGCTCTAAGCAGCCATCCAAAATTTCAAGTTCTAATTAAGTTTCAGTAATCAAACAACCGCTCAAATTTTGACTGGATAGACAATTCCTGGAGTTTCAGGTAACTGTGATTCTGTCCCAATTATATTATGACAAGTGGACTCATAATCGGTAATATTCATCTCCCACAGAGTACCAACGCAATGTAAACATATTTCGAACAATGGCAAGTTCCAGCACCTGTGGTTCATCAACGATTGTAAACATTCTCAATCAGAAAGCGGTAAAGCGCCAGTACAGTGTTACTTCATAATATTAAACAGTATAGGTGGGAAAACAATTTTAATAATCTGGCACTACATGCCTCCTACCACCAAAACAAAATTCCAAAATCGAATTACATGAACTATTTGAATGAAAGAAAGGCCTACATATTTACACCAGACCACATCAAACATTCTACCCAACGAGTCCACGATAGAGGAAGACAACAGAACACACCAGGTACAAGGAGTTCAGGGGTTCTCACTGGGTACATAGAAATCAAAGGTGACGTCAACATTACCAGATGATTCTCCGGTGTCCTTGAAGTCGACCCCGACAATTTTCCCTCTGTATTGCTCATCCGATTCCTGATACTCTGGCTTCACACGGCGCACGGGGACAGTCACAGAATACACCGTGCCGAGGCCAGCGTCAGTCGAGATATCCACTTGTACACTGTCCCGTGATTCGATCTCAACAAATTCAGATAGCGCCTCAACAACGTTTTCCACTATCTTTTTCTTTGCTTCATCACTGACCTCGCACCTGTCGGAGAATAGGATCATCTTCAGCCTCTGTTTTGCGATACTTGCGTTTGTGTTCTCATGCATGGTCGGTGCAGGGAAGATTATTTTCCAAGCCAGTTTCAGACGGTCAAGAAATCCCATAGTGACAACACTGTGAAGGAAGCCTTCAACGTCTTGAGTAACAGGAGAGAAGTCCCCCCTTGAAAGAGCAGAAGTTGTACTAGATCTCTGTAATAAACAGCTTTGGCGCTCAAGGCATAGTCGTCCCGGTTTAAGCATGAGGTTGCTAGGTGCTCCACGAGGAAAAGCACAAAAGTGTGTCTACAGAATCATATAGCAAGTCATTAGATGATAGAATAACGTACAGAAAAATTTATGAAAGAAAGCACAAACTGGGTCATGCATACAGCAATGGAAGGCATCCATTATTCATCAGTAGGATTTAAATGCAACAGAACTCTCTTAAGTAAACAAAACTTGACAAAATACGCAATTTCGCAACTTCAGTGGACTCCATCCACAGAAGCCTAAAAAGACTATGGTGGGAAGAAGCACATCATGCATGGGTGAGCAAGAACAGAAACAAAAAAGAGTATATTCAATTCCGGCACCCTTCCATCACGTTTAATGAACTGGGGATCAGTAAGGATCCTATAATATTCAGCGTCAAGATCCTATGAGTGCATCCTGCAGCCCTGGTAGTATCCACGGCCACTACCTTGTGTCATGCCCAGTTTTTTCAAGACATTTATACAATACAAGAAGATTATCAGAGTCTACATGATACCTGCACACTATGGCCAGTATCTGTGAGCAGCTACAAATAGCACATAAGAGTAAATATAGCAGAAAGACAAATATGCGTGTATTCGCCTTTCTGCAAAAAAAGGGGAAAAAAGGATGATGTGCATAGGAATAGGCAAAGGCTCCATTGGGCAGAGCAACCACAATGCTGGTATGGAGAACCCATTACAGAGCAAAGAAATCATATTTAGACATACACAAATCTCAGGATTATTCTCTTTACTTACATATGCAAGAACATTCCACTGCGTGCTATATCCATGTCCGACATAAAGTTAGTACTCCAAAGCCTTAGATCACTAATTTCTATGTTTATATTCCTTATGATCAGACTAGGCACTAGATTGTCTACCAAGTACCGACAGACTCCTTTGTTCCAAAATGTAGGGCATTATTTGACAGTCCAACTATTTGAAACTGTAGGGCATAATTTGAGAATCCAAGTTAAAAGCTTTGACAAATAGTTAATCCATGGAATGCGAGCAGTATTGCATTTGTACTCAAAATCGCTTACTCAAAATCGCTTTCTTATGATTGCGATTTTGTAATTATTACAAGCAATTATGGTCAAAGTGCACACTTGGGCAGTCAAACAAGGCCCTACATTTCCAAATGTAAGGAGTACATCTGACATACTTCAGTATACTAGCACACAAGTCTAGTCCAGAAGGTATTGTACTATACTAGAGCTTATGCAAGATGAAATGAACCCCTCACTAGTGCAAAATGTACAATTTGAAAAGGAGAGCAGAAATGCAGATCGGGGAAGAGTACAGGGCAAGCTTAAGGTCAACGAAACTTGGGCGACCAGATCCTGTAAACCGTGGTTCATGCTGCTAGTACTGGTAACATACGCAGCAGTTCACTCGCGTCACCAATCCACTTATCACGGACACAGGTACGAAGATGACAGACCACTAGGTTTTGCTGTCAGCAGCCACAGCTGAGCCTCCATGGTGCCAGTCCCAAATCGAAACATCTTCTCAAGGGGAAATTAAGGCAATCGATACGGAAGCAGTAAAACAGGCCTAGATTTGATATTTTTCCCCTCCGGGGTGTAGCAATCGAAGGTACTTGGGAGGACAGAGATTAGGTTTTTGAGGGGAAATAGGGATGGGGAGGCTGACCTTGGAGCAGGGGGCGCGCCGGAGCGGTGCAGGCAGAAATGAAGCGGAAGGAGCGAGGATTGCGCTGGCCTCGCCGGCTGCGCGGCCGGAGATCGCCGTCGCTGTCGCCATCGCCATGGGTGCCCGAAGTGCTAGGGTTTTACTTTTTAGTCCTACGTTTAGCGGTCGGTAGGTGATGGATGGCATGGGGACGGCGGAGAGATCTGATTCTGTTGCGCTGCCACGTCATCTTTAGAACTTAATTGTTACAGAATGCATGTACATTCATGTATATTTGATTGTGCAGATGGAAACATAAGACTTGGCAAGAGTTTAGAGGAATGTTCTCCTGTCCTCGCCTACATCGACTCCTTCGCCGCCTCGTTGACCCCTCTCCCTCCCATCACTAGCGGCCACGGCTGGCTAACGATGAGCGGAAGAGAGGGCCAGATGGTAATAGTGGTAGGTTTGCTTTTAGTTTTAGGCAATTTGGAGTCGTTCGCCTACTCGTGAAAGCAACGACCGGTGGTCTACCTGCTCCTCCCCTGTTGTCCACCATGGTGGAAGGTGGTTGTTGGTGGTGGATCTAGTGGCAGCTTCTTCAATAAGCTCGTTAGCGGCCGTGATTTGAGGCATACAGTTGGTCTTCATCCTCCCTCTCTTTATTGTGGTGGCAGAGGGAGATCGGCAGATGCGTCCAGCAACAAGTTCAAGTCTGGCGTGCCTTTTCCCGTGGATCCAAAGGAGATTTGGTCTTTGTACCCCTCTTCTTCCTGCTGCTATCATGGCAATGGAGGTGGTGGAAGGGAGAGATGGAGGCCTAAATCCCATTGATTGGGCTAGAGCTCATCCTCAGCGGTAATCAAATGTGATCAACGGTGTGCACTTTCGTCGTCCAATGGACTAGGCTGCGGAGGTCGCCTGTCGGACTCCATGTCGTTGTATCTTCTGACCGAATGGAGGTCTTTGGACGTTTTCCTCCCATCCCACAGCTGGTATGAAGGGAGGTAGTCTAGATTCGTCGCATCGTCCATGTCGTCTACGTTCACAAGATGCTAGAGGTGGAGGCACGGTGATATCACTACACCAAGTGGCTATGTCCCCGGCGACGGTGATGATGGTTATGCGAAGAAGATGGTGTATGGAACAGATTGCGTTTTAAATTTTCCCTATAAGGTTCTCCTTGAAAAGTGTATCTTTACGTTCTTTGTGTGGTTGTTTTGTAATATATTCAACTTTATCTAATACGACAACTCTGGTCCTTCTAGACCCATCACTTATTCAAAAAACTATAGGGTATACTTGGTTGGTGCCCAAATGTGTCCAACCAAATTTTTGGAAATCTATGGTGTTTTGGTGCTTGTTTGGTTGGTAGTTGAAATTTTGGCCACCTATGAAAAGTTGCCCACCTACCACATAATCCCTTTACAACTTTTGCCAATTTTTTAGCCAACATGGGGCTAAGGAATCGATGACCAATAATTTGGCTAGCCAATAGTTGGCAAAAAATGGTAGGGCATAAAATGCATGAACCTAGAAAAATTGGTAGGATACAAAATGGCATGAACCAAACACACCCAAAATGGCATGAACCAAATTGTAAGGGTATATTTCCCCTATGTGTGGTTTTGGTAATTAATGACAACCCCTATGGACTAATGTTTTCATTGAGTTTATATGAAGGAATATTCCATAGGTACTACTTGTATTCCATGTGTTGGATTCAAGTATGGATGCCATGAAGATAAAGATACATCTTGTGTATTGGCATCAAGATCATCGATCAAGATAGTATGATAGAGCATGAGAAGATACAAGGTTGACCAATACAAAGAATGAAGAAAAGTTTCAAGTTTGGTCAACACATGAAGCATGAAGAATGTGCCACGTGAAGTCACATGGTATCTTTCCATGGGCATGCATGGGCATGCATCAAAAGTGAGATCTCATATAGCCCATGAGAGGATGACGGCAAGTGGTGATCATCATCAAGGTTGAGTTGGGCAAGTTCAAGTTGAGCATCTCGAGAAGATCATATGCTTGAAGCTTCCCGTGCATTTGATGATAATGGACACGTGAAGATGTACAACAATGGAGCTTTCCCATCATAGTGTATGGGGGAGCATTTGTGAGTCTTCACGAAGTAACGATGATCAAGTAAGGCATTCCGGCTTGAGTGGAGCTTGAAGAGCTATCATCAAGATCAAGCGGGATGCTCAAGGAAAAGGTATGGCCTTGACTAGGTTTTCCTTTTACCGGTCTCAAGGTGGTTGTTGGGAGACCGGATTATAGGATAGATAGCCGCACTATCAAGAGGGGCTTTCGGTTGGGTAACTTGATCGCATCATCTTAGGGAGCTCAATCCTTTGCATACTTTGCATATCTCTAGTGCTTCTTGGTGTTTCTCTGTGTGAGGTTCTTGAGCTTGTTGCTAGCTTTACAACAAGCCCAAGTTCATCGAAAACGGAGTTCATATGACTCTTCTATGACATTTTCAAGGTTGGGTGATTTTACCAATTATTCATGATATAAGGTTCTATCTTTTATATTCATGATAAAATCCCCTCCTACAGATTCTTTTGTTTTCACTTTTTATAGGATAGCATTTGTTGTTATCTTTCAAACAAAATTGGTTTCATTCAATTCGGAGTTCGGGAGCATTTGTTATTAAAGAAAAGGAAAAGGCGAAATAAAAAAGAAAAAGGGAGGGAAGGGGCCAGACACCGACCGGCCTGACCGGCCTAGCCATCGGCCAAGCCGGTCTGTGCCGGCTCTGGCGCTGGTGCCAGCCGGGCCGCCTCCAGTGGGCTGTTCGGTCTGGTCCGGCCCAGGATCCGGCTGCTGGCCGGCCTACCCGGCGCATGCCTCAGCCCGACCGGGCGCTACCCCAGCTGGGTCGCCTCCCCTGGCCCATTCCCCACCGCGCGGCCAGCTCGCCCATACGGCCTGGGCCTCGGTTCGTCCGGGCTGCACGCCGGCCTGTCCGGCTGCTGCTCCGGTCGGCCGGCCTATGCGCCGGCTGGGACATTTTTTCCTGCGCGTTTTTGTTGTCTTTTTCCCCAACGGTTATTTCCCCCTTTAGCTATAAATAGCTTTCTTCCACCTTGATCTGAGAAAGTTCTTCCACTCTCTCTCCTCCATTGTTGACTTTGAAGAACTTGCCCTCTCTCTTGATTCCCCCCATGATTCTTGCTCATTCTTGAGGGATCTAAGAGAGGAGATCTAGATCTATAATCCCACCAATCAATCTCTCCTCTAAGTGAGGGGAACTATTTAGATCTAGATCTTGGAGATATCTGCTGATTTCCTCTTTGTTCCTCCTCTCTAATCTCATCCTAGCTTTTGTTGCTTTGGTGGGATTTGAGTGTGAAGGATTTGAACACTTCTAGTGTTCTTGCTTTGCATCATTGCATAGTGTTGAGCTCTCCACCACGATTAGTTCGAGTGAGAGACCGTGAGCTTGTTACTCTCGGAGGGAGACCTCCTAGTTGGCTTGGCGGTTGGTGCTCCGGTGATCTCTTCAAAGAAGATTGTGAAGAGCCCTGATACGTCTCCAACGTATCGATAATTTCTTGTGTTCCATGCCACATTATTGATGTTATCTACATGTTTTATGCACACTTTATGTCATATTCGTGCATTTTCTGGAACTAACCTATTAACAAGATGCCGAAGTGCCGGCTCTCGTTTTCTCGCTGTTTTTGGTTTCGGAAATCCTAGTAACGAAATATTCTCGGAATCGGACGAAATCAACGCCCAAGTTCCTATTTTCATCGGAAGCATCCAGAACACCCGGGAAGGACCGGAGGGGGGCACCGGGCCCCCGCACCATAGGCCGGCGCGGCCCAGGCCCCGGCCGCGCCGCCCTATGGTGTCGTCGCCCTTCGACCTTCCTGCGCCGCCTCTTCGCCTATAAGAAGCCCCTGGATCAGAAAACCCTACAACAATTGACGAAACCCACAGAAACCTTCCAGAGCCGCCGCCATCGCGAAGCCAAGATCTGGGGGACAGGATCTCTGTTCCGGCACGCTGCCGGAGCGGGGAAGTGCCCCCGGAAGGCTTCTCCATCGACACCGCTGCCATCTCCACCGCCATCTTCATCACCGCTGCTGCTCCCATGAGGAGGGAGTAGTTCTCCATCGAGGCTCGGGGCTGTACCGGTAGCTATGTGGTTAATCTCTCTCCATGTACTTCAATACAATGATCTCATGAGCTGCTTTACATGATTGAGATTCATCTCGAGTTTTGTATCACTACTATCTATGTGCTACTCTAGTGATGTGTTATTAAAGTAGTTCTATTCCTCCCGCACGTGTGTAAAGGTGACGAGTGTGTGCACCGTGTTAGTACTTGGTTTGTGCTATGATCATGATCCCTTGTAGATTATGGAGTTAACTATTGCTATGATATTATTGATGTGATCTATTCCTCCTACATATGCATGAAGGTGACAGTGTGCATGCTATGCTAGTACTTGGTTTAGTAGCGTTGATCTATCTTACACTAAAGGTTACTTAAACATGAGCATTATTGTGGAGCTTGTTAACTCCGGCATTGAGGGTTCGTGTAATCCTACGCAATGTGTTCATCATCCAACAAAAGTGTAGAGTATGCATTTATCTATTCCGTTATGTGATCAATGTTGAGAGTGTCCACTAGTGAAAGTATAATCCCTAGGCCTTGTTCCTAAATACTGCTGCGTTACTACCGCTGAGTTACTACCGCTTGTTTACTCGTTTTCATTGCGTTACTACTCGCCGCAATACCACCACCATCAACTACACGCCAAGCACTTTTCTCGGCACCGTTGCTACTCGCTCATACTTATTTATACCACCTGTATTTCACTATCTCTTCGCCGAACTAGTGCACCTATTAGGTGTGTTGGGGACACAAGAGACTTCTTGCTTTGTGGTTGCAGTGGTTGCATGAGAGGGATATCTTTGACCTCTTCCTCCCCGAGTTCGATAAACCTTGGGTATCCACTTAAGGGAAACTTGCTGCTGTTCTACAAACCTCTCGCTCTTGGAGGCCCAACACTGTCTACAGGAAAGGAGGGGGAACGTAGACATCAAGCACTTTTCTGGCGCCGTTGCCGGGGAGGAAAGGTAAAAGGCTCTCATACTACAGTCCCAGGTAAAGTATTTTTCTGGCGCCGTCGTGTGTGTGCTCGAAGCTATTTCCTTTAGATCCTGCAATTGCAACTTTTTGTTTCTTGTTTACACTAGTTTGGCATAATGGACAACAGTGAGCTTCTTATTCTATTTCCTGAATTAAAACATGGATTGTTTGATGCGAAAATTAAAAAACCTATGAAATCTTATTTGCATGCTGGTAGTAATATTAGTATGAACGCTTTGAACACCATTGTTGACAATAATATAGAAAGTTCTAAGCTTGGGGAAGCTGGTTTTCATGATATTTTTAGTCCCCCAAGCATTGAGGAGAAAATTTCCTTTGATGATACTTTGCCTCCTATTTATGATGATAATGATAGTGGTCTTTTGATGCCACCTACTATGGAGAGTAAATTTTGTTGTGATTATACTATGCCTCCTACACTTGATGAGAATAATAATAATGATAGCTACTTTGTTGAATTTGCTCCCACTACAACTAATAAAATTGACTATGCTTATGTGGAGAGTAATTATTTTATGCATGAGACTCATGATAAGAATGCTTTATGTGATAGTTATATTGTTGAGTTTGCTCATGTTGCTACTGAAAGTTATTATGAGAGAGGAAAATATGCTTGTAGAAATTTTCATGTTACTAAAATGCCTCTCTATGTGCTGAAATTTTTGAAGCTACACTTGTTTTATCTTCCTATGCTTGTTACTTGGCTCTTCATGAACTTGTTTATTTACAAGATTCCCATGCATAGGAAGCATGTTAGACTTAAATTTGTTTTGAATTTGCTTCTTGAAGCTCTCTTTTGCTTCAAATACTATTTCCCGCGAATGGATTATTAAAACTGCTGAGCCCATCTTAATGGCTATAAAGAAAAGAACTTCTTGGGAGATAACCCATGTGTTATTTTGCTACAGTACTTTGTTTTATATTTGTGTCTTGGAAGTTGTTTACTACTGTAGCAACCTCTCCTTATCTTAGTTTTGTGTTTTGTTGTGCCAAGTTAAGCCGTTGATAGAAAAGTAAGTACTAGATTTGGATTACTGCACAGTTCCAGATTTCTTTGCTGTCACAAATCTGGGTCTAATTCTCTGTAGGTAACTCAGAAAATTATGTCAATTTACGTGAGTGATCCCCAGATATGTACGCAACTTTCATTCAATTTGAGCATTTTCATTTGAGCAAGTCTGGTGCCATTTTAAAATTCGTCAATACGAACTGTTCTGTTTTGACAGATTCTGCCTTTTATTTCGCATTGCCTCTTTTGCTATGTTGGATGAATTTCTTTGATCCACTAATGTCCAGTAGCACTATGCAATGTCCAGAAGTCTTAAGAATGATTGTGTCACCTCTGAATATGTCAATTTATATTGTGCACTAACCCTCTAATGAGTTGTTTCGAGTTTGGTGTGGAGGAAGTTTTCAAGGGTCAAGAGAGGAGGATGATATACTATGATCAAGAAGAGTGAAAGCTCTAAGCTTGGGGATGCCCCGGTGGTTCACCCCTGCATATATCAAGAAGACTCAAGCGTCTAAGCTTGGGGATGCCCAAGGCATCCCCTTCTTCATCGACAACATTATCAGGTTCCTCCCCTGAAACTATATTTTTATTCCATCACATCTTATGTGCTTTTCTTGGAGCGTCTGTTTGTTTTTGTTTTTTGTTTGTGTTTGAATAAATTGGATTACATCATGCTTGTGTGGGAGAGAGACACGCTCCGCTGGTTCGAATGAACACATGTGTTCTTAGCTCGTAATATTCATGGCGAAGTTTTCTCTTCGTTAAATTGTTATATGGTTGGAATTGGAAAATGATACATGTAGTAATTGCTATAATGTCTTGGGTAATGTGATACTTGGCAATTGTTGTGCTAATGTTTAAGCTCTTGCATCATATGCTTTGCACCCATTAATGAAGAAATACATAGAGCATGCTAAAATTTGGTTTGCATAATTGGTCTCTCTAAGGTCTAGATAATTTCTAGTATTGAGTTTGAACAACAAGGAAGACGGTGTAGAGTCTTATAATGTTTTCAATATGTCTTTTATGTGAGTTTTGTCTGTACCGTTCATCCTTGTGTTTGTTTCAAATAAGCCTTGCTAGCCTAAACCTTGTATCGAGAGGGAATACTTCTCATGCATCCAAATACTTGAGCCAACCACTATGCCATTTGTGTCCACCATACCTACCTACTACATGGTATTTTCTGCCATTCCAAGTAAATACTTCATGTGCTACCTTTAAACCTTCAAAATGTTTCTCAATTTGTGTTAATGTTTTATAGCTCATGAGGAAGTATGTGGTGTTTATCTTTCAACCTTGTCATTTACTTTTGACAGACTTTCATAATGGACTAGTGGCACATCCGCTTATCCAATAATTTTGCAAAAAGAGCTGGCAATGGGGTTCCCATCCCCAATTAATTACAACTTGCATTAATAATTCTCTTCACATGTTTTGCTCTGATTCATCAGTAAGCAACTTAATTTTGCAAATAGACACTCCTCCATGGTATGAGATTGATGGTAGGCACCCGAGGATTCGGTTAGCCATGGCTTGTGTAAGCAAAGGTTGGGAGGAGTGTCACCCATAAATAAATAAAAACTAAAGTACATGTGTAAACAAAAGAGAAGAGGGATGATCTACCTTGCTCGGTAGAGATAACGTCCTTCATGGGAGCCGCTCTTGAAAGTCTGGTTGGCGAGGTAGTTAGAGTACCCATTACCATTCGTTGACAACAACAAACACCTCTCAAAATTTTACTTTTATGCTCTCTATATGATTTTAAAACTTGAAAATCTCTAGCACATGATTTATCCCTGCTTCCCTCTGCGAAGGGCCATTCTTTTACTTTCAATGTTGAGTCAGTTCACCTATCTCTCTCCACCTCAAGAAGCAAACACTTGTGTGAACTGTGCATTGATTCTTACATACTTGCTTATTGCATTTGTTATATCGCTTTGCATTGACAACTATCCATGAGATATGCATGTTATAAGTTGAAAGCAACCGCTGAAACTTAATCTTCTTTTGTGTTGCTTCAATGTCTCTACTATGAATTATTGCTTTATGAGTTAACTCTTATGCAAGACTTATTGATGCTTGTCTTGAAGTTCTATTCATGAAAAGTCTTTGCTATATGATTCACTTGTTTACTCATGTCATTACCATTGTTTTGATTGCTGCATTCACTACATATGCTTTACAAATAGTATGATCAAGATTATGATGGCATGTCACTCCAGAAATTATCTTTGTTATCGTTTTACTCGCTCGGGACGAGCAGAACTAAGCTTGGGGATGGTGATACGTCTCCAACGTATCGATAATTTCTTGTGTTCCATGCCACATTATTGATGTTATCTACATGTTTTATGCACACTTTATGTCATATTCGTGCATTTTCTGGAACTAACCTATTAACAAGATGCCGAAGTGCCGGTTCCTGTTTTCTGCTGTTTTTGGTTTCAGAAATCCTAGTAACGAAATATTCTCGGAATCGGACGAAATCAACGCCCAAGTTCCTATTTTCATCGGAAGCATCCAGAACACCCGGGAAGGACCAGAGGGGGGGCACTGGGCCCCCAGACCATAGGCCGGCGCGGCCCAGGCCCTGGCCGCGCCGCCCTATGGTGTCGTCGCCCCTTCGACCTTCCTGCGCCGCCTCTTCGCCTATAAGAAGCCCCTGGATCAGAAAACCCTACACCAATTGACGAAACCCACGAAAACCTTCCAGAGCCGCCGCCATCGCGAAGCCAAGATCTGGGGGACAGGATCTCTGTTCCGGCACGCTGCCGGAGCGGGGAAGTGCCCCGGAAGGCTTCTCCATCGACACCGCTGCCATCTCCACCGCCATCTTCATCACCGCTGCTGCTCCCATGAGGAGGGAGTAGTTCTCCATCGAGGCTCGGGGCTGTACCGGTAGCTATGTGGTTAATCTCTCTCCATGTACTTCAATACAATGATCTCATGAGCTGCTTTACATGATTGAGATTCATCTGAGTTTTGTATCACTACTATCTATGTGCTACTCTAGTGATGTGTTATTAAAGTAGTTCTATTCCTCCTGCACGTGTGTAAAGGTGACAGTGTGTGCACCGTGTTAGTACTTGGTTTGTGCTATGATCATGATCCCTTGTAGATTATGGAGTTAACTATTGCTATGATATTATTGATGTGATCTATTCCTCCTACATATGCATGAAGGTGACAGTGTGCATGCTATGCTAGTACTTGGTTTAGTAGCGTTGATCTATCTTACACTAAAGGTTACTTAAACATGAGCATTATTGTGGAGCTTGTTAACTCCGGCATTGAGGGTTCGTGTAATCCTACGCAATGTGTTCATCATCCAACAAAAGTGTAGAGTATGCATTTATCTATTCTGTTATGTGATCAATGTTGAGAGTGTCCACTAGTGAAAGTATAATCCCTAGGCCTTGTTCCTAAATACTCGCTGCGTTACTACCGCTGAGTTACTACCGCTTGTTTATTGTTTCTATCGCGTTACTACTGCTGCAATACCACCACCATCAACTACACGCCAAGCACTTTTCCGGCACCGTTGCTACTCGCTCATACTTATTTATACCACCTGTATTTCACTATCTCTTCGCCGAACTAGTGCACCTATTAGGTGTGTTGGGGACACAAGAGACTTCTTGCTTTGTGGTTGCGGGGTTGCATGAGAGGGATATCTTTGACCTCTTCCTCCCTGAGTTCGATAAACCTTGGGTATCCACTTAAGGGAAACTTGCTGCTGTTCTACAAACCTCTGCTCTTGGAGGCCCAACACTGTCTACAGGAAAGGAGGGGGAACGTAGACATCAAGCCCCGGGCTTCTCCTTCGTGGAGCTTGTGAAGTGGTTGTGGAGCTTGCCATCTCCAGAGTGGAGCAAAAGCTAACTGATGACGCGTAAAGCACACGCCCGTTAGGAACCCCAAGAGGAAGGTGTGATGCATACAGCGGAAAGCTTTTCCGTCAGCAAGAAACCAAGGTTATCGAACCAGTAGGAGTCAAGAAGCACGTTGAAGGTTGATGGCGGTGGAGTGTAGCGCGGCGCAACACCAGGGATTCCGGTGCCAACGTGGAACCTGCACAACACAACCAAAGTACTTTGCCCCAACTTAACAGTGAGGTTGTCAATTGATGTCTACTCACGCTTCTTTTCCTGTAGACAGTGTTGGGCCTCCAAGAGCATAGGTTTGTAGAATAGCAGCAAGTTTTCCCTTAAGTGGATCACCCAAGGTTTATCGAACTCAGGGAGGAAGAGGTCAAAGATATCCCTCTCAAGCAACCCTGCGATCACAATGCAAGAAGTCTCTTGTGTCCCCAACACACCCAATACACTTGTCAGATGTATAGGTGCACTAGTTCGGCGAAGAGATAGTAAAATGCAAGTAATATGGATGTATATGAGTGGTAATAGCAATCTGAATAAAATATGGCAGCGAGTAAACATGCAGTGGAACAGTAAATAAACAGTGACAACGGCGCCAGAAAATGCTTGCTGGCGTGCAGTTGACGTGGGCGATAGGAATCTTTGTGGTGTGACTTTTCTATTCGGAGACAAGGCCTAGGGATCATACTTTCACTAGTGGACACTCTCAACATTGATCACATAATAAAACCACTCTACACTCTCTTGTTGGATGATGAACACCACTAATTGTGTAGGGCTACAAGAGCACCTCAATGCCGGAGTTAACAAGCTCCACAACATTCGATGTTCATATTTAAATAACCTTAGAGTGCATGATAGACCAACGCAATTATACCAAGTACTAACATAGCATGCACACTGTCACCATCATACTATGAAAGGAGGAATAGATCACATCAATACCATCATAGTAATAGTTAACTTCATAATCTACAAGAGATCACAATCATAAACTACGCCAAGTACTACATGATGCACACACTGTCACAATTACATCATGGAGGAGGAATAGAGTACTTTAATAACATCACTAGAGTAGCACATAGATTAATAGTGATACAAAGCTCATATGAATCTCAATCATGTAAGGCAGCTCATGAGATCATTGTATTGAAGTACATAGGAGAGAGATTAACCACATAGCTACCGGTATAGCCCTTAGCCTCGATGGAGAACTACTCCCTCCTCATGGGAGACAGCGAGCGGTGATGAAGATGGCGGTGGTGTCGATGGAGATGCCTTCCGGGGGCACTTCCCCGTCCCGGCGGCGTGCCGGAACAGAGACTTCGTCCCCCAGATCTTGGCTTCGCGATGGCGGCGGCTCTGGAAGGTTTCTCGTACCGTGGCTTATTCGTATCGAAGATTTAGGTCAGGGGGCTTCTTATAGGCGAAGAGGCGGAGTCGGAAGGGTTACGGGGGCTCCACACAACAGGGGGCGCCCCCCGGGCCGCGCCGGCCACCTGTGTGGTGGGCCTGTGGCTCTCCTCTGGTCCCTCTCGGGTGTTCTGGAAGCTTCGTGGAATTATAAGATGCTGGGCGTTGATTTCATCCAATTCCGAGAATATTTCCTTACTAGGATTTCTGAAACCAAAAACAGCAGAAAACGAGAACCGGCACTTCGGCATCTCGTCAATAGGTTAGTTCCGGAAAACGCATAAAATCATCATAAAGTGTGAACAAAACATGTAGGTATTGTCATAAAACAAGCATGGAACATCAGAAATTATAGATACGTTGGAGACGTATCAGCATCCCCAAGCTTAGTTCTTACTCGTCCTCGAGTAGGTAAACGATAAAAGAATAATTTCTGAAGTGACATGCTACCAACATAATCTTGATCATACTATTGTAAAGCATATGAGATGAATGCAGCGATTCAAAGCAATGGTAAAGACAATGATTAAACAACTGAATCATATAGCAAAGACTTTTCATGAATAGTACTTCAAGACAAGCATCAACAAGTCTTGCATAAGAGTTAACTCATAAAGCAATAAATTCAAAGTAAAGGTATTGAAGCAACACAAAGGAAGATTTAAGTTTCAGCGGTTGCTTTCAACTTACAACATGTATATCTCATGGATAGTTGTCAATGCAAAGTAATATGATGAATGCAAACATGCAAGTATGTAAGAATCAATGCACAATTGACACAAGTGTTTGCTTTTAAGATGGAAGGAAGTGGGTAAACTGACTCAACATAAAAGTAAAAGAATGGCCCTTCGAAGAGGGAAGCATGGATTGCTATATTTGTGCTAGAGCTTTTATTTTGAAAACAAGAAACAATTTTGTCAACGGTAGTAATAAAGCATATGTATTATGTATAAGATATCCTACAAGTTGCAAGCCTCATGCATAGTATACCAATAGTGCCCGCACCTTGTCCTAATTAGCTCAGATTTACATGGATTATCATCGCAATACATATGTTTTCACCAAGTATCACAAAGGGGTACCTCTATGCCGCCTGTACAAAGGTCTAAGGAGAAAGCTCGCATTGGATTTCTCGCTTTTGATTATTCTCAACTTAGACATCCATACCGGGACAACATAGACAACAGATAATGGACTCCTCTTTAATGCATAAGCATTCAACAACAAATAATATTCTCATAAGAGATTGAGGATTGTTGTCCAAAACTGAAACTTCCACCATGGATCATGGCTTTAGTTAGCGGCCCAATGTTCTTCTCTAACAATATGCATACTCAAACCATTCAACTCATGATAAATCACCCTTACTTCGAGACAAGACGAACATGCATAGCAACTCACATGATATTCAACAAAGATAGTTGATGGCGTCCCCGGGAACATGGTTATCGCACAACAAGCAACTTAATAAGAAATAAGATACATAAGTACATATTCAATACCACAATAGTTTTTAAGCTATTTTTCCCATGAGCTATATATTGCAAAGACAAAGAATGGAATTTTAAAGATAGCACTCAAGCAATTTACTTTGGAATGGCGGAGAAATACCATGTAGTAGGTAGGTATGGTGGACACAAGTGGCATAGTTATTGGCTCAAGGATTTGGATGCATGAGAAGTAATCCCTCTCAATACAAGGCTTAGGCTAGCAAGGTTATTTGAAGCAAACAAAAGTATGAACCGGTACAACAAAACTCACATAAAAACATATTGCAAGCATAGACTCTACACTGTCTTCCTTGTTGTTCAAACCCTTACCAGAAAATATCTAGACCTTAGAGAGACCAATCATGCAAACCAAATTTTAGCAAGCTCTATGTATTTCTTCACTAATAGGTGCAAAGTATATGATGCAAGAGCTTAAACATGATCTATTTGAGCACAACAATTGCCAAGTATCAAGTTATTCAAGACATCATACCAATTACCACATGTAGCATTTTCTGTTTCCAACCATATAATAGTTAACGAAGCAGTTTCAACCTTCACCATGAACATTAAAAGCTAAGAACACATGTGTTCATACGAACCAGCGGAGCGTGCCTCTCTCCCACACAAGCATTTATTCAGAGAATGAAAATAACAAAACGAAAATAAAACACACAGACGCTCCACGTAAAATACATAAGATGTGACGGAATAAAAATATAGTTTCACTAGAGGAACCTGATAATTTTGTCGATGAAGAAGGGGATGCCTTGGGCATCCCCAAGCTTAGATGCTTTCACTCTCCTTGATCATATTAATTGACGACACATATGTTAGGTGGGTTTATCATCGTGAACCACATAATGATCCTTCAGCGGGAGAAGCAGATCTTGCTCACACTGTATGTGTGCTGGCATATGTAGTTAATTATTTATATTGATGATGCCGCTGTTTCGATCAATAGTTTGCATTGCTGTGCAAGTTACGTACTCAAATTTAACTTGTTGCGGATGGATGGACGGGAAGGAGAGAAAAAGCGCTTGCTTCAGGAACCGGGTTTCAGCTCCGGGACATGTGATGTGCCGGATGAGAATGTAAATATGTAAAACGGCATTTGTTCGAGGTTGCATCCCTTAGATGTTTGTCTAATCTGTTGATGTACTAATTGCGAAGCATAGAGTTGAAGAGGTCTCTCAGTTTGATGGGAGATTTGAAGATGAATCTCAGTTTGATGCACCTGTGGATGGTACTGATGACGGGTCTTTCATAGACGAAGGTCCTGCACCTGAGATTATCCAGCCTACAGAAGGAGGCCGTGGACCGAGTACACGGCTTTGCGTTGAAGTGGATGCACGCCCAGAGATCATCAGTGGCGTCCGGGTAGTCTCAAGACCACCCAGCCCTGATGCACTCGTGGATGGTACCGATGACGAGCCTTTCATAGACGAAGGTCCTGCACCCGAGATTATCCAGCCTACGGAAGGAGGTCGTGGACCGAGTACACAGCTTTGCGTTGAAGCGGATGCACGCCGGAGATCATCGGGGCGTCCCGGTAGTCTCGGGACCACCTAGCCCCGATGCAAAATGTTGAGCTACTTTATGATTCGTACTCTTATGTTCGGTGCTGTAGTATGTACTATCTTTGTTATGATTTGTACGCCTTTGGCGCCTAGAACTATAATTAAGCATTCGGTGGATGATCGCGTTGCAAAATTTGACACCCACACAATCGGTTCATCGTATGAGTAGTAGCACAATTACTTCTACGGCCAGTCCTGCCAGCGCATTAATTGGTAGCATGAAACACTTTCAGGCACTCCCCTCTGATTCATATTAATTGACTCAATTTTGTCTAGATATGGATGTATCTAGATGTATTTGTTAACTAGACTAACAAACTTGAGTCAGTTAATATGAATCGGTGTAAACCGCCCAAGTCCTCCAGCAGCTAGTTTATTGACTCTGGACTCCAAGCCTCTCGCGGCAAGCCATCGACGAAGCTTTGACCAGATCTTGGCCCGCTTTTTTTTGCGAATAGCAAAGCTTTGACCAGTTCCTCTCGGGATACAACACGCCGGTGAGCTTGCACGGTTGCCATGAGCACTTTCCGGCGGAACTTCCTCTGCAGCGCCCTCAAGCCGCCGCTGCGAGACAGCACGCAGTGCCTCGAGGTGGACGGAACGGACGAACTCGGGATCTCAGGGCGGGGGGTCCGCCTCATCCGGGAACGATCTCCAGCGGGTTAACGAGGACATGCATGGCGGCCAGGGGATTTGGTTTTTTTTTGTTGTTGTTTGAGCTTGGGATTTGGGGTTTTTCGGATAGGGGAGGAGGAACCGAGGAAGAGGAAGGAACATCCCGCGTGCTTGGCGCGTGGCAGTGTGCTTGAATTTTGATTTTTTGTGAAATGTTTCATTTCCCCGCTACAATTCGGGGGTTTTCTTGACGCGCCAATGCGTCCCGCCGTGCAGGTTCAAGTGAATTTGGGGTGCCACACTATGGGCCCCGGTTTCGGTGAGACATGTAATGACTAGTCACATCGGTAAGTTCACTGTGTAATAAAATATGTTACCCCTCCCCTTTATGTAGCCCCCTTTGTCTCTCCCGATCGAGTGCCGACAGCCGACGGATGCAAGCCGCTAGCTCGATCCCCTCCTTTCGCCTCCACCGTCCAGGCATCCTGCTTGGAGGGGCAAGCTGCATCTAGACCAAGCGGATTAGGTAGTACTAGTAATGCTCTTTCCTTTCTCGAGATCGGTTCTTTTTTCCTCACCTCGATATCTTGCGCATCTACTATTTCCTATTCTGGGCGAAGGGGTGTCTTTCTGGTCACCCTCGCGCTGGGAGTGATTGATGGGGGTGGGGGGCGGGGGCTACCTTTGCTTGGATTGGGGTGTTCTTCCTTTATTTGTCGACATTTGCAACCTTTGTAGTTTCTGCAGATCCTCAATGTATCTTTTGTCAGCTTGTATAGGAAAGGAAATACCTCGGTGGTGGTGGGGGGCAATGGAGCGTAAGGCCACCACGCATGTGGGCGGTTGGCTGAGCCTCGAGCTGCGTCCCGAGCCCCGCAAAGCGGGTACTCCGTTTGCTTATCCACTGCGTGCTGTCCGCATCCTCAATCTGTTCCTGTTCGGAAGATGCTTAAAGTAGCACATGTCTTCCGTTGTTTGTGCATAAAGCCTCTGTGACACCATGCTCTATATTCTCTATATCAGGTTGGTACCTCCAGGTTCCGTGCTGAGGCTATGGGGAACGAGAATAGCGCCCCACCTGCTGCAGGAGCATGGCAGGGACAAGAAGCGAAATGCCACTGCCGAGCTGGGCAGGGACCGCCGAGGGGTAATTTTTTTAACCAACTTACCATGATGTAGTCTGAATCTGATACTCCCTCGGATCCAAATTAATAGACTCAACTATCTGTAGATACGGATGTATCTAGATGTGTTTTTAGCTCTAGATACTACTACCTCCATCCCAAAGCTTAGGGATTATATTATTTTTAGAAAGTCAAACTATACCATGTTTGACTAAGCTTTTACCAAAAATCATTAATATGCAAAATACAAAATTAATATCATTAAATAGGTTGTGAAATATATTTTCCTACGGTATCTACACAATATTATATTTGTTGATAGAATGTTCTAAAATTTTGGTCAAACTTTACTTGTTTTGATTTCTCAAAAATGAATAAGCCTTAAGCTTTGGGATGGAGGTATCTAGACAAAGCTGAGTCAACTGGAGTAGTTTTTTTGTCTGTCCACAGCTAGTGTTTGATACGTCTCCGACGTATCGATAATTTCTTATGTTCCATGCCACATTATTGATGATATCTACATGTTTTATGCACCCTTTATGTCATATTCGTGCATTTTCTGGAACTAACCTATTAACAAGATGCTGAAGTGCAAGTTGCTGTTTTCTGCTGTTTTTGGTTTCAGAAATCCTAGTAAGGAAATATTCTCGGAATTGGATGAAATTAACGCCCAGGGTCCTATTTTGCCACGAAGCTTTCAGAAGACCGAAGAGGAGACGAAGTGGGGTCACGAGGTGGCCAGACTATAGGGCGGCGCGGCCCAAGCCCTGGTCGCGCCGACCTAGGGTGTGGGCCCCTCGTGACGCCCCTTGACCTGCCCTTCCGCCTACAAATAGCCTTCGTCGCGAAACCCCCAGTACCGAGAGCCACGATACGGAAAACCTTCCAGAGATGCCGCCGCCGCCAATCCCATCTCGGGGGATTCAGGAGATCATCTCCGGCACCCTGCCGGAGAGGGGAATCATCTCCCGGAGGACTCTACGCTGCCATGGTCGCCTCCGGAGTGATGTGTGAGTAGTCTACCCCTGGACTATGGGTCCATAGCAGTAGCTAGATGGTTGTCTTCTCCTCATTGTGCTTAATTGTCGGGTCTTGTGAGCTGCCGAACATGATCAAGATCATCTATCCGTAATTCTATATGTTGTGTTTGTTGGGATCCGATGAATAGAGAATACTTGTTATGTTGATTATCAATTTATATCTATGTGTTGTTTATGATCTTGCATGCTCTCCGTTACTAGTAGATGCTCCGGCCAAGTAGATGCTTGTAACTCCAAGAGGGAGTATTTATGCTCGATAGTGGGTTCATGTCTCCGTGAATGGGGGAAGTGACAGAAATCTCTAAGATTATGGATGTGTTGTTGCCACTAGGGATAAAACATTGGTGCTATGTTCGAGGATGTAGTTACTGATTACATTACGCACAATACTTAATGCAATTGTCTGTTGTTAGCAACTTAATACTGGAGGGGGTTCGGATGATAACCTGAAGGTGGACTTTTTAGGCATAGATGCATGCTGGATAGCGGTCTATGTACTTTGTCGTAATACCCAATTAAATCTCACAATACTCATCATAATATGTATGTGCATGGTCATGCCCTCTTTATTTGTCAATTGCCCAACTGTAATTTGTTCACCCAACATGTTGTTTATCTTATGGGAGAGACACCTCTAGTGAACTGTGGACCCCGGTCCAATGCTCTTTACTGAAATACAATCTACTGCAATACTTGTTCTACTGTTTTCTGCAAACAATCATCATCCACACTATACATCTAATCCTTTGTTACAGCAAGCCGGTGAGATTGACAACCTCGTTGTTTCGTTGGGGCAAAGTACTTGGTTTGTGTTGTGCAGGTTCCACGTTGGCGCCGGAACCCCTGGTGTTGCGCCGCACTACATCTCGTCGCCATCAACCTTCAACGTGCTTCTTGGCTCCTACTGGTTCGATAAACCTTGGTTTCATACTGAGGGAAAATTTGCCGCTGTACGCATCACACCTTCCTCTTGGGGTTCCCAACGGACGCGTGCTCGTACGCGTATCAAGCTCTTTTTACGGCGCCGTTGCCGGGGAGATCAAGACACGCTGCAAGGGGAGTCTCCACATCGCAATCTCTTTACTTTGTTTTTGTCTTGCTTAGTTTTATTTACTACTTTGTTTGCTGCACTAAATCAAAATACAAAAAAAAAGTTGCTAGTTTTACTTTATTTGCTATCTTGCTTGCTATATCAAAAACACAAAAAAATTAGTTACTTGCATTATGTTTCCTTTTAATTTTACCGAAAAAAACATGCCGGTAGGGCGCGGGTCTATAATTGGGAGAAATAATATAGAAGAATTTTTCAACCATGTTAGTACCGTTGATGATTTTGAAGATAGACACTTGGTAGACCTTGCTCCTACTTATGAAATTGCCGCTGCTTGCTTTAGTTCGTATGATGGAAACTAAATTTGTTAATCTCAATCCTATAATCCAACACATGTTTCTTACACTCGGTGATATGGAAGAAGGGGAAAAGAAAGATTTTGTTTTAGAAACCCTTCTTAGAGAATTTGGTGGTATAGCAAGAGAGGCTAGAAAGGTCTTTGCTAAATATGATATGCTTGGTTCTTATACCAATTTTGTTAGTCTCCTTGAAAAGATGGATATGGATAGAATAAAGTACACTAATAATATTAATAATGGTGGGGAGATCAAAGCACCAATACCATGTAAGCTCCTAGCAATGCATGAAGCACTAGAAAATAACTATGCTTGGCTTGTTCCTGAAAATTTGTTTGATGAGAGTAGCAAGCCCAAGACTAATGAAAAGGGAGACGCTAAAACTTATGTATCCAATATACTATGCATGGTTGAGAAAACTCCGCATCCCGCTGTAGATGCACCATCCCTCGATAATACTTGATACACACTTTCTGCGCCTAGCTGAAAGGCGTTAAAGAAAAGCGCTTATGGGAGACAACCCATGTGTTTTTACTACAGTACTTTGTTTTTATTTTGAGTCTTGGAAGTTTTTTACTACTGTAGCAACCTCTCCTTATCTTAGTTTAGTGTTTTATTGTGCCAAGTAAAATCGTTGATAGTAAAGTTCATACTAGATTTGGATTACTGCGCAGAAACAGATTTCTTTGCTGTCACGAATCTGGGCAAAATTCTCTGTAGGTAACTCAGAAAATTATGCCAATTTACGTGAGTGATCCTCAGATATGTTCGCAACTTTCATTCAATTTGAGAATTTTCATTTGAGCAAGTCTGGTGCCTCAATAAAATTAGTCAATACGAACTGTTCTGTTTTTGACAGATTCTGCCTTTTAATTCGCATTGCCAGTTTTGTTATGTTCGATGGATATTTTGATTCCATTGACTTTCAGTAGCTTTGTGCAATGTCCAGATGTGTTAAGAATGATTATGTCACCTCTGAACATGTATATTTTGATTGTGCACTAACCCTCTAATGAGTTATTCTAAGTTTGGTGTGGAGGAAGTTTTCAAGGATCAAGAGAGGGAGATGATACAACATGATCAAGGAGAGTGAAAGCTCTAAGCTTGGGGATGCCCCGGTGGTTCACCCCTGCATATATTAAGAAGACTCAAGCGTCTAAGCTTGGGGATGCCCCGGTGGTTCACCCCTGCATATATTAAGAAGACTCAAGCGTCTAAGCTTGGGGATGCCCAAGGCATCCGCTTCTTCATCGACAATATTATCAGGTTCCTCGCCTGAAACTATATTTTTATTCCATCACATCTTATGTGCTTTTCTTGGAGCGTCGGTTTGTTTTTGTTTTGTTTGAATAAAATGGATCCTAGCATTCACTGTGTGGGAGAGAGACACGCTCCGCTGTAGCATATGGACAAGTATGTCCTTAGGCTCTACTCATAATATTCATGGCGAAGTTTCTTCTTCGTTAAATTGTTATATTGTTGGAATTGGAAAATGATACATGTAGTAATTTTCTATAATGTCTTGGATAATGTGATACTTGGCAATTGTTGTGATCATGTTTAAGCTCTTGCATCATATACTTTGCACCTATTAATGAAGAAATACATAGAGCATGCTAAAATTTGGTTTGCATATTTGGTCTCTCTAAGGTCTAGATAATTTCTAGTATTGAGTTTGAACAACAAGGAAGACGGTGTAGAGTCTTATAATGTTTTCAATATGTCTTTTATGTGAGTTTTGCTGCACCGCTTCATCCTTGTGTTTGTTTCAAATAGCCTTGCTAGCCTAAACCTTGTATCGAGAGGGAATACTTCTCATGCATCCAAAATACTTGAGCCAACCACTATGCCATTTGTGTCCACCATACCTACCTACTACATGGTATTTCTCCGCCATTCCAAAGTAAATTGCTTGAGTGCTACCTTTAAACAATTCTAAATTTATCACCTCTGATTTGTGTCAATGTTTTATAGCTCATGAGGAAGTATGTGGTGTTTATCTTTCAATCTTGTTGGGCAACTTTCACTAATGGACTAGTGGCTTCATCCGCTTATCCAATAGTTTTGCAAAAAGAGCTGGCAATGGGATTCCCAGTCCCAAATTAATTAATAAAAATAGGCACTCCTTCATGGTATGAGATTGTTGGCAGGCACCCGAAGGATTCGGTTAGCCATGGCTTGAGAAAGCAAAGGTGGGGAGGAGTGTCATCATAATAAAACTAAAATAAAAAGGCACTCCTTCATGGTATGAGATTGTTGGCAGGCACCCGAAGGATTCGGTTAGCCATGGTTTGTGAAAGAAAGGTTGGAAGGAGTGCCACACAAAAATAAAATAAAATGGGAGCCGCTCTTTGAAGGTTTGTCTGGCAAGGGGGTTAGAGTGCCCACTACCATTCGTTGACAACAACAAACACCTCAAAAAAAATTACTTTTATGCTCTCTTTATGTTTTCAAAATCAAAGCTCTAGCACAAATATAGCAATCGATGCTTTTCCTCTTTGAAGGACCATTCTTTTACTTTTATGTTGAGTCAGTTCACCTATTTCTCTCCATTTCAAGAAGCAAACACTTGTGTGAACTGTGCATTGATTCCTGCATACTTGCATATTGCACTTATTATATTAGTCTATGTTGACAATATCCATGAGATATACATGTTACAAGTTGAAAGCAACCGCTGAAACTTAATCTTCCATTGTGTTGCTTCAATGCCTCTACTATGAATTATTGCTTTATGAGTTAACTCTTATGCAAGACTTATTGATGCTTGTCTTGAAGTACTATTCATGAAAAGTCTTTGCTATATGATTCACTTGTTTACTCATGTCATATACATTGTTTTGATCGCTGCATTCACTACATATGCTTACAAATAGTATGATCAAGGTTATGATGGCATGTCACTCCAGAAATTATATTTGTTTATCGTTTACCTGCTCGGGACGAGCAGAAACTAAGCTTGGGGATATTGATACGTCTCCGACGTATCGATAATTTCTTATGTTCCATGCCACATTATTGATGATATCTACATGTTTTATGCACCCTTTATGTCATATTCGTGCATTTTCTGGAACTAACCTATTAACAAGATGCCGAAGTGCCAGTTGTTGTTTTCACGCTGTTTTTGGTTTCAGAAATCATAGTAAGGAAATATTCTCGGAATTGGACGAAATCAACGCCCAGGGTCCTATTTTGCCACGAAGCTTCCAGAAGACCGAAGAGGAGACGAAGTGGGGCCACGAGGTGGCCAGACTATAGGGCGGCGCGGCCCAAGCCCTGGCCGCGCCGACCTAGGGTGTGGGCCCCTCGTGACGCCCCTTGACCTGCCCTTCCGCCTACAAATAGCCTTCGTCGCGAAACCCCCAGTACCGAGAGCCACGATACGGAAAACCTTCCAGAGATGCCGCCGCCGCCAATCCCATCTCGGGGGATTCAGGAGATCGCCTCCGGCACCCTGCCGGAGAGGGGAATCATCTCCCGGAGGACTCTACGCCGCCATGGTCGCCTCCGGAGTGATGTGTGAGTAGTCTACCCCTGGACTATGGGTCCATAGCAGTAGCTAGATGGTTGTCTTCTCCTCATTGTGCTTAATTGTCGGGTCTTGTGAGCTGCCGAACATGATCAAGATCATCTATCCGTAATTCTATATGTTGTGTTTGTTGGGATCCGATGAATAGAGAATACTTGTTATGTTGATTATCAATTTATATCTATGTGTTGTTTATGATCTTGCATGCTCTCCGTTACTAGTAGATGCTCTGGCCAAGTAGATGCTTGTAACTCCAAGAGGGAGTATTTATGCTCGATAGTGGGTTCATGTCTCCGTGAATGCAGGGAAGTGACGAAATCTCTAAGATTATGGATGTGTTGTTGCCACTAGGGATAAAACATTGGTGCTATGTTCGAGGATGTAGTTACTGATTACATTACGCGCAATACTTAATGCAATTGTCCGTTGTTAGCAACTTAATACTGGAGGGGTTCGGATGATAACCTCGAAGGTGGACTTTTTAGGCATAGATGCATGCTGGATAGCGGTCTATGTACTTTGTCGTAATGCCCAATTAAATCTCACAATACTCATCATAATATGTATGTGCATGGTCATGCCCTCTTTATTTGTCAATTGCCCAACTGTAATTTGTTCACCCAACATGCTGTTTATCTTATGGGAGAGACACCTCTAGTGAACTGTGGACCCCGGTCCAATGCTCTTTACTGAAATACAATCTACTGCAATACTTGTTCTACTGTTTTCTCGCAAACAATCATCATCCACACTATACATCTAATCCTTTGTTACAGCAAGCCGGTGAGATTGACAACCTCGCTGTTTCGTTGGGGCAAAGTACTTGGTTTGTGTTGTGCAGGTTCCACGTTGGCGCCGGAATCCCTGGTGTTGCGCCGCACTACATCTCGCCGCCATCAACCTTCAACGTGCTTCTTGGCTCCTACTGGTTCGATAAACCTTGGTTTCATACTGAGGGAAAACTTGCCGCTGTACACATCACACCTTCCTCTTGGGGTTCCCAACGGACGCGTGCTGTACGCGTATCAGTGTTCATGGTGCAAAAGGCTAAGAGCATCCACTATATGCATCAGTATATCTCATACAGTAATTCAATATCACTGCTGAGGTCTGCCTTTTGTTTTGCTATTCATATGCAGACTGAAACTTTAGATCCTTTACTCAAAAGGAAGATCAAAACTGCGGCTGATCAGGCTGCCAGTATGTTGATGCCGCCCCCATATTCTAAATGCATCTACAAGCACAAGGCCATGCGCCCGCTGGGTGGTGATCTTTTAATGAATATGGTATATTTTCTTAATCCACAAAACATGCCTTGATATTTGTCTGTTTATTGTCGGTTTTTTCTAATGCTTGCCAAAAGTTTACAACAACAACAACCAAGCCTTTCAGTCCCAAACAAGTTGGGGTAGGCTATAGTTGAAGCCCATAAGATCTCGAAGCCAAAAGTTTAGAAACACCAAATTCGTTTGCTTACAATCATCATACAGTAATGTTCATCTACTCTCCAGTTCCCCTAACCCAACAAAAAATGATGTTAATTACGATTTTAAGATTAAAAGAGCACCATTAGGCGCTGTTAATTACGATTTTGAGATTAAATGTCATTTGCAATTGCTAATTACAATCTTGAGGCAAATGATTAGTTTAACCTTGATCTGTTCCACTCTCCACTTTTCCCAACCGAAAAAATGTAACCATTCCATTCCTCTGAAATGGAACCATTCCATTCCATTCCACGCTGTTTCAGAACCGAACACACCCTTGCATTGTTGTGAACTGTTGTCCATACACAGCCATACCCTTCCACTTACATCCAGCACTATATGCATCAGTCTGTCTCAGAGTCATTCAATATCACTGCTGAGATCTGTTCCCATTGTTATGCAGGCTGAAACTGCTGCGCCTTTACTCAAGTGGATGCAAAATGAGGCTGATGAGGCTGCTGTGAGGACGATGGTGCCGGTACCATCATCCGAAAACCTCTACAAGCACAAGGCCATGGGCCAGCTAGGTGGTGACCTTTTAATGAATCTGGTATATTTTCTTAATCCACATACATGATTTTATTATTATCTGTTTAATTACTGTTGGCTTTACCTAATGCTTACCAAAAGTTTAGAAACACTGCGTTTGCTTACAATCATCATACACTAATTTTTCACTTTTCAGTCTGTCTCATCCAGTATATAAACTGTTGAGTTCCGTTGGCTTCTTTTGTAATCATTTGCATTGTTGTCAACTGTTGTCTATGCACAACCCTATTCTTCCACTTACATCCCGCACGTTTTGCATCAGTCCATCTCATAGATTTATTAAATATCAATGATGAGTTCTGTTGCTATTCATATGCAGGATGAAGCTTCTGTGCCTCTACTCAAATGGATAAAAAATGATCCTGATGAGGCTGCTGTGAAGATGATGGTGCCGCCGCCATCTTCCGAAAACCTCCTCAAGCACAAGGCCACGGGCCAGCTGGGTGGTATCCTTTTTAAGCGGGTATATTTTCTTAATCCTCATACATGATTTGATTTGTCCGTTTATTGCCGGCTTTGTCTAATTATGCTTACCAATAGTTCGAAACACACACAACCCTATTCTTCCACTTACATCCAGCACTATATGCATCGGTGTCACATAGATTCATTTTATATATCACTTGCTGATGTCCGTTGCTCATCAATTTTCATATGCGGTCGAAACTGCTAAGCCTTCATTGGTCAAAAGGATTGCAACTCGCTGCCGATGAGGCATCTGCAGAGGCTGCCACCAAGTTACTGTCAGCCCCACCTTCTGGATGCTTATATAAGCTCAAGTCCAAGGACCAGCCGGGCCGTAACCATCCAAGGGTTCGGGTATATTTTCTTAAGCCACATATACATGCCATGATTTATTTCTGATATTATCACCGGCTCTGTCTACTGCTTCTCGGAATTCGAAAACGGCAAATTAGCATGCTTATATTCATCATACACTAAATTTTGACTGTTCAGTTTGTAACATAGTGTTATGCACTCGCTTGTCAACATTTGCATTGCTCTGAACTATGCACTTTACACAACCTAATTCTTCCACTTACATTCAGCGCTACGCACCAGTAGTACCTCCCATGTTTCCTTCACCATCCCGATGCCGAGCTTGCGGGAATATGGCGGGCCCATATACATACCCCGCATATAACACCTCCTATGGCTCTATCTACCTTTCTAATAACTCCTTCACAGAGTTACATGTATGTATTCTCAGTGGTTTAGCATGAATTGGCATATAGTAAAGTCTTGTTTTTAGTCTTCCTGCTTCTTACATTAGTATCAATTTTCACCTGCAGACTGTACCTTGTGAACTTCGTCCAATGATTAACCAGATGTGTCCGCATGAAGGGTCTTTCACTATGCATGGCAATGGCAAATTGATGAACACCTACACGGTCTATGAGGTGTATGTCTACAAGATGCGAGGCCATCACATATTTGTATGGACATGATTGGAGAAAGTTTGCTTTTGACTACGGTCCGAAGAAGGGCGACGAGCTGAGCATCGAAACTCAAACGGGCAGATATACGTAACTGCTTACAGAGTTGGAGACACTTCCAAATATATAATATGTAACTTTTTTGTACTCATATCCTTTGATTACTTCATTCTGAGCAGTTGTTCTAAACCATTCCCTCTGTTCTAGCTTGCTGGGTTTAACATGATCAAAGCTGCAGATCCCCGATGGAACAGGAGCGGATGTCACAAAGGGCACCCACACCGAGCACCGGCACCGGCTTCCCACTCCTCGCATCGGCACCGGTTCTGTACCAGCACCGTTTATTGCATCTACCCAGCAAGCCCCTACATCGGCATTGGTTCCTGTAGAGGCCCCATATACTACACCCGCCCGACAGGCTCCCGCATCGAGCATCGGTTCCTCTAGCTGCACCGTTTACTGCACCCGCCTAACGAGTCTCCTGCATCGGCACCGGTTCCTCTAGAGGCACCGTTTATTGCACCCGCCCGGCAGTCTCCTGCATCGGCACCGGCTCGTGTACCAGCCCGGGCTCCCGCACTGCCCCGGCCCGGATCACCGAGGTCTCAGCTCATTGTTGTGGCCACCCGTGTGGTGACCAGGACGCATCTGAAGGCTATGTTCGTGAGTATATGACAGCATAACTGCTCTTATCTTGATGTCTTCTCTGTTCAAAGTCTCACATGGTTCAGTCTTCAGTGCATTGGTGCCATTGACTAATTTTTGTTGGTATCTCTTGCTTTGAATCAGAAATTGCCTAAAAGTATCGCCAAGAATGTGTTGATCGCCAAAACCCACCGGCGGGCAGCGGCCTATCAACACCGTAGAGCCGGGAAGAGCCTAGAGCTGCGGCTGGCTGAGACCCCTCCGAGCGACGGCCCGCAATGCTCTTCTGGTCACACGCGGCAATGCGAAGTGCAAGGGCGTGCCACCTGACCTATACCCGGTCGGGAAGGTGATGGAGATGCCTCGCTTAGTTCTCGCGGGGCATACACGTAAACATTAAATACGAGCCTCGATCGGCTCTCGAGTTATCTCGTGAATCGGCTCAAAGAGCCGATTCACCCATGATCCGTGCGGGGTGCACGAATACTTGGTGATCCTGCTTGATCAAGATATAGCTAATGAGATCTACGACGATTTAGGGTTTTCACCGCATAATCGGATCATCCTACTCCAGGTTGGGCCTCGCGGCCACGCACGGTGCTCATAAGCCGATCCTAAACAAGGCCAAAGAACCAACAATGAAGTTGATCCACGGAACATCCTGTTTTAGGACTTGCGAACGCCACCCTACGTGCCACTGGATCCTCCCCCCCTTTGTAAGGCCTAACTAATGCAGATATTAAACTAATCCTTGCAGAGCAAGGAGCAATCGTAACGGATCAGATCTACTAGACGATGAACAAGCAGGGTGCCGCCCCCACGCCTGAGACAGGCGTGAGGACGGCTAGATATGCAAGGGTCGCACTACGTAAGCATGTTATGCGAAGAACTATGCTAACCCTAACACATCTAATGATAACTACGTTGCCCGCCATCAAAGACGCTTCAGTACGGGCAACGCATGAACAATGTGGAGCTTGTGCTGCCTAGATCGCAAGATGCGATCTAGGCAGCATGTCGCTTACCTGATTGAAACCCTCGAGACGAAGGAGTTGGCGATGCGCCGAGATTGGTTTGTTTTGGGGGTGAACGTTGTGTTGTTGTTTATTCCATAAACCCTAGATACATATTTATAGTCCAGCGGACTTTCTAATGTGGGCGTGCACTAAACCGTGCACAAGTAATATTCTAACTTCTAAACTAAGATACGATCTAATATATTACAGATACACGGGCAATTGAGCCCAACTTGATATAAAAGGCCGATCTTCGTATTCTCTCCATATATAACCTCCAAACTTATCTTGATCGTGGCCCACCTCTGATTCGGTCAAATTCTGGTGATAACACATGCCCCCCTGGTTTTGGAAATAACATTTCCAAAATCATTATGCTTTCCTTCGTCGGGTCATGTTATGATATAGCAGAGTCGTCGCAGCATCCGTCATCATTATGCCTTGTCTGCTCTTCTAGAAAACTCGATAGCTCTGCATCACCTCTTTGGAAACTGTAATGGTGTTAAATTTCTGCCAAGCTCCCAATATTCAACCGTGCCAATCGATCAAACCTCTCCATCATCGGATCTGGCCACCACCCTTTTCTTTCCAATCTATTTCCCCAAGTGAGCCAATGTTGGAGTCTGAGTGGGACTTTAGTGAGGACGATGACAATGATGCAGAAAAAAGAGAAAACTCCAGCCGAGGGCTAGAGCAGCGGTGATGAGGCATTCTCCAGAAACAGTGCCGGTGACAGCCACGATGCTGGCGACGAAGGCAGCAAGGACCAGTGGCACAGCACCAGCAAGATGCGAGCAATCGGCTCTTCTTCTGTTCCTCTTTGAACCATCGGCTCTCCATTGTAACAAACCCTCCTCCGTTAGTGAAGAAGTACTCTCCAATCAATTGTTTTGCCGATGGTCAAAGTCACGTAGTCTCCAAAGAGAGCCGATGGCATTGCATCGGTCTTCATTATAAAAATACGAGGAAAGTCGACCTAGCCGCCCTTCCAAACGGTAACCTGCGACCTCCATCTGAAAAGGCGAACTCAGATCCCCAAATCGCCGCCTGAGCAGCTCCAGCCCACAATCATCTACACAGATCTCGGCCACACCGCCCCCGGTTCCTCCAACGCATCCCATGGCGGAATCATCCAACGCCGATACCACAGCTTCCGGACTGAAGGTAATCTTCAACTCTCCCTCGCTGTTCGACTTGACATGAGATTAATGGCAAACACCTGAATTAATGTTTCGCCCCGCTATTAATTTAGGCTTCAGATATCCTTCTGCCACACCCTTCTCTCGCAAATTCAATGTGCCTTGGTCCTCGTTCTTCTGAGAGTCCTGCCCCGTTAATTTCGTGCGAAGCTAACAGAATCCCCTTTGTGAGCCAAAACCTAGATCTAACTTCCTGGGCCGACTGCCTACGAGCCTGGCCTAATCCTCCTGAAGGTTGGGTGGCATGGTACAATAGAGTATCAAAATCCCACTATGCCACTTGGGAAACCATAGGGATAGCCGATGCCCTGTCATTATCATTATCTCCTCTTGAGAAGAACGAGAACATCTTGAAAACCATCGGCTACTTCTGGTCTGATGCACTGAACTTCTTTATGTTTGGTCATGGCCCTATGACACCAACCTTACTGGATGTGGCCATGATCACGGGGCTGGACATTGCATCCCCCAGCCCTTCTGCATTCAAACTGCCAAAAGTCCCTTTCACCCTCTCCTCCAAAAAAGAATGTACCAGCTGGGGTGCCTACCTCAATCGTTACATGAAAAACAAAGGCCCCGTGACAGAGAGGGAGCACACAGCCTTTCTGAATTTCTGGCTGGAACACTTCATATTATGTGGCCCATCACTTGCTCCTACCAAAAATTACCTCTCCCTGGCTTATGAACTTGCTAAAGGCACCCAACTCGGCCTAGGCAAACTATTCCTTGGAGAGATTTATCGATCCCTCCAACTGATGTCTGTCAAACTGTTCCAACGAAAGACAGTCAAAACTGGCGGCCCCTGGTGGTTCATTCAACTGTGGGCACAACTATACTTCCAAAACCAAATACCAGACTTCCCACTCCTGACCACCTGCAGACGAAGCTCTGGCCCGCCGTTACCCTGCCGGTCTTTAAGGCAAGGGTGCAATCGGCCCGTCAAAGGATTGCTCTTCGCCACTCCCAACTTCCGCTGAGGGCCGATATTGCCAAAAAATGTCGACGGCTCAATGAGAAGAAGGCTGCTCTGGACGCCAAGACGGATACCTCTGCTACTCGTGCTGAACTCGAGACCCTGCGCAAGGAGCTGGAGGATCTTGAAGAGAGGGTAAGGGTGACCAAACAGCTTATTCAGGACAAAGAAGCCCTTGTTGCCCGCTCTCAAGACGAAGCAAAAGGGCTCATGGCCGGTCTGAAAACCGATCTGGCTGAAATCCGTACCCTGAGCAACCAGCTGGTGACGGGCAAGGACGAGGATGACGAGGCTGAGATTGCTGAGGCGGATCGCGTCCGTGTCGACGCCATTCTTGCCCTCGGTGTGTTTCTTCAGTAGGGCCTTCAGAGGCAAATGATGTTTCATTGGACTAGATCTTTCTGTACTTGCTACAATTTTTTTTTACTGGCCGATTTTCCATCGGTTCCCGACATTTTCTTGCCCATGCGTCGATCTGATAATCATATGCACCTCCCCGAGCCGAATCTGACAGGTGACTGCAGATATCGGCTGTGTATTATGTTAATGCGCCGTACTCGTACCTCGGCTCCGTTGGGATTCGTGTAGCTGACGTGGCCGCCGGTCGTTAGATCACCGTTGAAACCAAGCAGACCGTGTAGTGAGAATCTTCTTGGCCGACTCGCTGGATCGAAGCGCTCCATGAAGGTTTTGTAATATCCCTCATGTAATGCTGGAGCACCAGGCTCCGTCGGGAGGACGAGCACCGTGTTCGTACCAGCCGATGTTTCGTCATCGGCTTTCCTTTGCTCGATGTCCCACCGGGCGTGCCAGAATGTGTTGATCGCCAAAACCCACCGGCGGGCAGCGGCCTATCAACACCGTAGAGCCGGGAAGAGCCTAGAGCTGCGGCTGGCTGAGACCCCTCCGAGCGACGGCCCGCAATGCTCTTCTGGTCACACGCGGCGATGCGAAGTGCAAGGGCGTGCCACCCGACCTATACCTGGTCGGGAAGGTGATGGAGATGCCTCGCTTAGTTCTGCCGGGGCATACACGTAAACATTAAATACGAGCCTCGATCGGCTCTCGAGGTTATCTCGTGAATCGGCTCAAAGAGCCGATTCACCCATGATCCGTGCGGGGTGCACGAATACTTGGTGATCCTGCTTGATCAAGATATAGCTAATGAGATCTACGACGATTTAGGGTTTTCACCGCATAATCGGATCATCCTACTCCAGGTTGGGCCTCGCGGCCACGCACGGTGCTCATAAGCCGATCCTAAACAAGGCCAAAGAACCAACAATGAAGTTGATCCACGGAACATCCTGTTTAGGACTTGCGAACGCCACCCTACGTGCCACTGGATCCTCCCCCCCTTTGTAAGGCCTAACTAATGCAGATATTAAACTAATCCTTGCAGAGCAAGGAGCAATCATAACGGATCAGATCTACTAGACGATGAACAAGCAGGGTGCCGCCCCCACGCCTGAGACAGGCGTGAGGACGGCTAGATATGCAAGGGTCGCACTACGTAAACATGTTATACGAAGAACTATGCTAACCCTAACACATCTATGATAACTACGTTGCCCGCCATCAAAGACGCTTCAGTACGGGCAACGCATGAACAACGTGGAGCTTGTGCTGCCTAGATCGCAAGATGCGATCTAGGCAGCATGTCGCTTACCTGATTGAAACCCTCGAGACGAAGGAGTTGGCGATGCGCCGAGATTGGTTTGTTTTTGGGGTGAACGTTGTGTTGTTGTTTATTCCATAAACCCTAGATACATATTTATAGTCCGGGGGACTCTCTAATTTGGGCGTGCACTAAACCGTGCACGAGATAAACTCTAACTTCTAATCTAGATGCAATCTACTATAATTAAAGATACACGGGCAATCTAGCCCAACTTGGTAAAAAAGGCCGATTCACATATTTCTCCTATATATACCCTTCACGTCCATCTTGATCGCGGCCCACCTCTGACTCGGTCAAATTCTGGTGATAACACATGCCCCCCTGGTTTTGGAAATGATATTTCCAAAATCATTATGCTTTCCTTCGTCGGGTCATGTCGTGGCGGAGCGGAGCCATTGCGATATCCGTTATCATTATGCCCTGTCTTCTCAGCTTCTCTGCAAAATTCGATAGCCCTGGCGTTATCCCCTTGGAAATTGTAATGACAATAAATTTCCACCAGGCTCCTCATTATTTAACTGTGCCGATCGATTAGCTTTCTTCATCCCCTTCCTCTGTTCCAGCCATCGGCACTCCAAAAAACCCTTCTGCGCACCATGTCCTCTTCTTCCTCTGCCTCGTCGGGACTTTCCTTCGAGTCCTCTTCTCCCGAGCCGATGCCAGCACCGAGCCCACAAGAAATCCATGCGGCCAACATCCGCCGCGCCATTGAGGCCGGGGAGGAGTCGGACCATGACTTCTCCATCCGGTCCGAGGACGACCAATCCTCGACGGACGGGAAGATCGACCTCCGCTTCCTCGCCAACGGGGAATCGGAAGAGGAGAGCGATGACGATCGCTTCTCCTGGGATGACTTTACCTCCTCCGAGGTGAAGGAAGAGGAAGAAGAAGAGGAGGACGACGACGACAGCCTCTCCGACGAGCCGCCAGCCAAGCGCCATTGCCCCTGGCCAGGGAATCTCAGTGATTACGATAGCGACGATGTCGACGACGACGTGGAGGACGAGGACAACGAAGGTCCTGCCGGCGGCCACTACAGCAGCGACGACGAGCTCGCCGGGAGCAGCGCCGACAACGCTGACGATGGTGACGACGAGGGCAGTGACGGCCTGTAGAATAGGTCCTCCAGAATAGGATCAGCAACAGTAGACGGGGCAATGTATCCCCTTAGTACTCCCTTTTGAGAGCAATCAGCTCTTCTATGTAAGAAATCTGGCTTATCAATGAAGAACTTTTCCCCAATTTGAGTTTGCCGATTTCTTCGGAGTTTAATTGAGCCGATTCCCTCTTCCGCTGATCCTGCCGATCGTCACTTAGCCAATGCCCAACGAGCCGATGACAACGCACCAGTATCTCAATGCCCCACCCCTTCGAGCTCTGGCGGACAACTATGCAAATCGTCGTTCTCACGAGAGCCCCGAATTGCTGCCGAAAACGACTTGATCCTGAAGCCGATACCACTGGGTTTTCAGCCTGATGAAATCTCAATCGGCTTCTTAAGAACGGCAAACTCTGCGCCATCAGTTGCCCCCCGAGCCTTTATCAAGGCGAGCATATTAGTGGACTGACCAAATGTGCTGCCATCGGTTTCCAAATCATGATGCGTAACCAGCCGATTTCAGCAAAATCGGCTCTCCAGAGCAGAGAACCTTCAGGGTGAGCTGCCCCCCGAGCTTCTTCAGTCCACCTTCGCGCCTTGCAGGTCAGATCGGCTCCTCCCCTGTGGTGGATCTGATGCAACCCATCTTTAACCTGATTTCCTGCCCCGTTGACCCCTTCTACTCATAACAGATGTACCTCTTGAGTCGATGGCCACGTATCTGCATCGGCTTTCATATCCTTAAGTCGATGTCTGCTGCATCGGCTGTGCTCGAAAATTTTTCGAATCTTCAGAATTTTTTTTTTGTTTTTACGGCCGACTAGTGCATCGGCCCCCATATTCCAATACCCATCAACAAAGGATGAGACGCTTCTGCTGCATACCCTCGTGTTTTATCCACCTGGGTGCCCCCCGAGCCGATTCTGTCAAGAGAATTGATGGTATCGGCTCCGTTGGATTATATGTTGACCCCAGGCAGAATAAGTGGTGAGGATAAATTTTGGCCGATTGCTGGAATCGGCCCCCATGTTGCTTGCCCGGTGAAGGTGTTGTGATGTCCCTCCATAAACTTTTGGGGCCGATCACAAGGATCAGCCTCGCAAGGTTTGCTCATTGGTTCAATCTTGCTACTTGGTTAGGCTGGATAAGACCAACCCAACTTCTGACTTGATGCGCCTGCTGTCGTCCACCTTGAGTGCATCGTATAATCGTGGAGCACCAAGCTCTGTCGGCAAGACAAGCACCATGTTTGTGCCAGCCGATGTTTCATCATCGGCTTTCCTTTGCTTAGGTCGCCATACCTTCCTTTGTGGCCGACCCTCTTCGTCCAGGGTTCGCTGAATTTTCGCGGCCAGATCAGGCCTTGCTTTCCTCAAGGTATGCAAGTATAACCTCTCGGCTTCCTCCAGGCCACGCAACCGCTGAACCCTGCGTTTCTGTGAACGGCTGAGTCCGTCAGGGCACCACCTTGGACGGTGGTACATGTCTTCTTCTTCTTCTAGTCCTTCGTCTTCGGAATCCTCAAGATCTGCCCAACGAAGTGACTCAGCACGTTTGCTTGGTGGTGGGAGAGGCCCTAAGCGCTCAAACACAGACACGTTGGCTGCCTCCTTCTTCTTCTTGTTGCATTCTGGGCAATTGCCGATTGTAGGCAATCGGCTCATTCCTGAATCCCAGCAGTGTCTGAAGAAAAGGGCAGTCCCAGTGCCTGGCGTTGTCATCTTGCTCCCTTGATTTCTCCGTGGCATGGCGCTCGTGCTCCTCCTCATCGCGATCCTGCCGACGATGTCTTCTGGCTTCTCTAGCCAGACGATCTCCTTCATCATCATAGTTGGAGCGTCGGCGTTGGTCATACTGACTCACATATTTGTTGAGGAGGTGATCAGAGAGAGGTCGTTGATATCTTATGTTCTTCACTTCTCCCTCTGTGACGTAGCGCTTGCCATCCTGATGGAGCCGATCGCGTGGAGCGGCCTCCTCTGTATCCTTGCTATGAGAGTAGCTGCCCTCATCTCCATCTTTGCCAGAGTGGTTCCCAGGTCCTACCATGTTGATGCTCGAACGTGGGACTCGGGCTGGCAACCCTTGGGGTAGATGACTTCTACCATGTTAACGGCGGGGAAGGGCTGGGTGTCTACCTTCATGGCGTACTGGTTGAAAATTAAACGCCCCTTCTCTATCGCCGCTTGGATGTGCTGACGCCACACCCTGCAGTCGTTGGTGGCATGGGAAAGCGAGTTGTGGAATTTGCAGTACGGCTTTCCGTTTAGCTCTTGCGCCGTAGGGAACTTGAGACCTTCAGGGATCGTCAACTGTTTCTCCTTGAGCAGGAGGTCGAAGATTTGTTCAGTCTTGGTCACGTCAAAATCAAATCCCCTGGGCGGCCCCGGTGGCTTTACCCATTTGCGGGACACGGGGGTTCCTCCCCGAGTCCACTCGGCCATCGCTACTTCTTGGTCTCCCGCGAGCACTTCACCTTCCTCTCGTATCGACCATGACTACCGCACGCTTGAACTTGTCTTGGTACAGTGTCCGGGTGGCGCTGTTCATATGCCGATAGTTTCGAACCATGTGCGCCGGCGAGGGATAATCTGCTTGGGAGGCCATGTCCTTGAGCTGTGTTGTAAGGCCGGCCTACGCCAACTCGATCGCTTCCTTTTCGGTTATACGAACCGAATAACATCGGTTCCTAAGATTCCTGAAGCGCTGGATGTACTCTGTCACCGTTTCCCCGCGCTTCGACGTAGTTGTGCTAGATCGGCAATGCTAGACTCGGAAGCTTCGAATGATATTGCATATGGAACTGTTCTTCCAATTGCTTCCGGGATCGGATGGAGTTTGCTGGCAAAGAGGTGTACCATCCAAAAGCCGATCCCGTGAGGGACTGTGAAAAGAGCCTCACGCGTAGCTGATCCGACACCGAAGCCGGTCCTAGTTGCGCCAAATATCGGCCGATGTGCTCGATGGAGCCGGAGCCATCCGATCCACCGAATTTGGAGAAGTCGGGGAGCCGATATTTAGGTGGCAGCGGGATCATCTCGTACTCGTCGGGGTACGGCTTGGAATAGCCGATTGCCCTCCTTTTCGGCACAATGCCGAACTGGTCTCTCAGTATGGTACTGATCTGATCCGCCGTGCTGGCTGCAGTAGATGCATTCTGAAGATTCGCCGGGGTGGCGTACCTAGCCAACCAGGTTTGCTTTTCCAGCTCTGGGCCAACTGCAGGAGCTGGGCCCTGGAGTTTCGTCGGGGTGGCGTACTTAGTTAGCCACGTCTGCTTCTCAAGCTCTGCTGCTGACGTTCCTCCTGTTTGCGCCGGAGTCCCTGACATTGTGGCCTGGTTTGAGAGTGCCCAGTTGCCACAATCTGGCACATACGTGCACGCGTATCCTTGAGGGATCTCCTTAGGCGCCTCAGCCAAGAACTGGTAGTCATTAGGGTCACCACCGATCTTGTAGACGACGAATGCCGGTGTAGCCGGCACTTCGGTGGTGCTGCCAACGCATATGGCAGCGGTGGACGGGACTCGGAATGGCAACTCTCCTTGGTGCGTCCCGAGAGCTGGTCCCGACGGCGAGTACCGGTGGCTCATGATCTCCCGGATCACGCGCGAGCGAGACGCTCCAACACGTTGACCAAGTTTTCGAGTGGCGATGTAGCGAGTGAGCCACCAAGTAGTTGATCTCCTCGCCGCAGGGCCCTGGTGCGTTCCTCCGACGGGGCAGAGAGATCTATCCCATCGAGTGCACCTTGTGGTGAGAATCCCCTCCATCTGATGCCATGGGAACGGGTTCTCTGAAAAGAGCCGATGAGGTCGGCTTCGAGGGTGGCCTTGATCTCGTCATGTTGCTTCTTGAGCTCGGCCGGCAGCTCCTCGTAGGTGACTGGCGTGCCGTCCGTCGCCATCTCAGATGTAGATGGCGATGTGGTTGATGTAGACGATTGTCCCACCGGGCGTGCCAGAATGTGTTGATCGCCAAAACCCACCGGCGGGCAGCGGCCTATCAACACCGTAGAGCCGGGAAGAGCCTAGAGCTGCGGCTGGCTGAGACCCCTCCGAGCGACGGCCCGCAATGCTCTTCTGGTCACACGCGGCGATGCGAAGTGCAAGGGCGTGCCACCTGACCTATACCTGGTCAGGAAGGTGATGGAGATGCCTCGCTTAGTTCCTGCAGGGCATACACGTAAACATTAAATACGAGCCTCGATCGGCTCTCAGGTTATCCTGTGAATCGGCTCAAAGAGCCGATTCACCCATGATCCGTGCGGGGTGCACGAATACTTGGTGATCCTGCTTGATCAAGATATAGCTAATGAGATCTACGACGATTTAGGGTTTTCACCGCATAATCGGATCATCCTACTCCAGGTTGGGCCTCGCGGCCACGCACGGTGCTCATAAGCCGATCCTAAACAAGGCCAAAGAACCAACAATGAAGTTGATCCACGGAACATCCTGTTTTAGGACTTGCGAACGCCACCCTACGTGCCACTCGGATCCTCCCCCTTTGTAAGGCCTAACTAATGCGGATATTAAACTAATCATTGCAGAGCAAGGAGCAATCGTAACGGATCAGATCTACTAGACGATGAACAAGCGGGTGCCGCCCCCACGCCTGAGACAGGCGTGAGGACGGCTAGATATGCAAGGGTCGCACTACGTAAGCATGTTATGCGAAGAACTATGCTAACCCTAACACATCTAATGATAACTACGTTGCCCGCCATCAAAGACGCTTCAGTACGGGCAACGCATGAACAACGTGGAGCTTGTGCTGCCTAGATCGCAAGATGCGATCTAGGCAGCATGTCGCTTACCTGATTGAAACCCTCGAGACGAAGGAGTTGGCGATGCGCCGAGATTGGTTTGTTTTGGGGGTGAACGTTGTGTTGTTGTTTATTCCATAAACCCTAGATACATATTTATAGTCCAGCGGACTTTCTAATGTGGGCGTGCACTAAACCGTGCACAAGTAATATTCTAACTTCTAAACTAAGATACGATCTAATATATTACAGATACACGGGCAATTGAGCCCAACTTGATATAAAAGGCCGATCTTCGTATTCTCTCCATATATAACCTCCAAACTTATCTTGATCGTGGCCCACCTCTGATTTGGTCAAATTCTGGTGATAACAGGATCTCAATGCTGGCCGAAGGGGCAAGATTTCCCTCGTCATGGAGAGTGAAGGTCTCACCGTGGAGGGACGGTACTCCGTCAGTCCCACAGATGGCCGCTTGGCTGTTACTTCCAGGTGGAAAAAGTTCATTGACGGTGCCAAACTTCGCATTGGATCAAAGTTGAAGGTCAAGATCTTTCGATGCCACCGTGACATGCTGGTCATCAAGTTTGCGGTTGTCTAGTTCTATTGTCCCATGAGCCCTTAGCAAATGCATTTGTAGTTATACTTATATAAGGTTATCTTATCCGAACTGCTAATTAATTGTATGGGTGGTAAAACTCGGCAAGCTTTTGCTCTTAGCAAGTATGTATGTATGATCAGCTATTATGATAACTAATGTTTGTGTTCATCTTAATTTGCATTTCCGTTTTAGAAAAAAACTTAATTTCTATTTTGGCTGACCTCGTTAGAGAACTATCGGATTGAATCCACAACATGATTCAAATAGATTCATTACACCAAGCCACATGTCTTGACCTTGTTATACACTAGTTCCATTAATCGAGTGCAAGAAGGCTTACCCGAGCTACTCGAACCACGGCGATTCGAATCCACCTTAGCTATCTAGCTAGAAATACAACCTTTGCGAAAAGAGGATTTGCGGTACAGGGAGGCCGACATTGGGGACCCATGAGCCAGCGAGCGTCGTCAACGTTTTAAAGGCGGCAGGAGATCGAAACAAAAAAAAGCCAAAAATCAGTTGGTAAACAAAATCCAAGAAATGAAACTTTTACCTTTCTGAGAGGATGACATGCGGGACCCATGAGGCAGCAGCATCCTCAACTATTCCAAGGCGGCAGGGGATCAAAATAAAAATAGGAAATAGCCGGAAATTAATTAGGGTAAAAAATAAATCTATCAAAGGAAACCTTTATTGTTCATAGAGGATGACATGTGGGACCGACCCGCCACTGCGTCGTCATGGTTTCAAAGGGGGCAGGGGATCAAAAGAAAAAGGCAAATAACCAGAAATTAGGGGTAAAAAATAAATCTAACAAAGGAAACTTTTATTGTTCATAGAGGATGACATGCGGGACCCATGAGCCAGCAGCTTCCTCAACGTTTCAAAGTTGGCATGAGATTGAAAGAAAAAGGCAAGTGACTAAATATCAGGAGCCAAAAATAATCCAAGAAAAGAAATTTTATTGTACATAGAGGATGACATGCGGGTCCCATTTTGCAGCAGCGGTCTCAACATTTCCAAGGCGGCACAGCACCAAAAGAAAATGAAGTAGCCAGAAATCAGGGGGTGAAAAAAATCCAAGAAAAGAAAGATTTCAATTGGGCTGCATCTGGACATCTGGGCCTTCGAACTATCCTGTTGGGCCTTTTGACTCGTACAATTTCAGCCCACTCCAAAACAGGAAAGTTCGGATTTTTCTAAAAAAACAGGAAAGTCCTATGCTTCGCAAAAACACAAAACAAGGAGATTCAACATATAAGTTTGTTTATGTAAAAATAAAGATTTAATTTATCCGTTTGCAATAGCTCAGAGCGAAATACAATGTTTATTGTCTGCAAAATAATCAAGATATCACATGTTTCTTGTACGGGAGGCCGACATCGGGGACCCATGAGCCAGCAGCGTCGTCAACGTTTTAAAGGCGGCAGGGGATGGAAAGAAAAAATAAACCAAAAATCTGTTGGTAAAAAATACAAGAAAAGAAACATTTTCGTTCTGAGAGGATGACATGCGGGACCCATGAGGCAGCAGCATCCTCAGCGTTTATTGTTCATAGAGGTTGACATGTAGGACCCGTGAGCCAGCAGCGCCCTGAACGTTTTAAAGGCTGCAGGAGATCGAAAGAAAAAATAAGCCAAAAATCGTTTGGTCAACAAAATCCAAGAAAAGAAACATTTACCATTCTGAGAGGATGACATGCGGGACCCATGAGGCAGCAGCATCCTCAACGATTCCAAGGCGGCAGGGGATCAAAGGAAAAAAAGGAAATATCCCGAAATTAATTAGGGGTTCAAAATAAATCCATCAAAGGAAACTTTTATTGTTCACAGAGGATGACATGTGGGACCGACCTGCCAGCTGCGTCGTCATCGTTTCAAAGGGGGCAGGAGATCAAAAGAAATAGGCAAATAGCCAGAAATTAGGGGTCAAAAATAACTCCAAGAAAGGAAACTTTTATTGTTCGTAGAGGATGACATGCGGGACCCATGAGCCAGCAGCTTACTCAACGTTTCAAAGGCGGCATGAGATCGAAAGAAAAAGGCAAGTGACAAAATATCTGGAGCCAAAGATAATCCAAGAAAAAAACTTTATTGTACATAGAGGATGACATGCGGGTCCCAATTAGCAGCAGCGGTCTCAACGTTTCAAATGCGGCTTGAGATCAAAAGAAAAAGAAAGTTGATTGTACATAGAGGATGACATGCGGGTCCCATGAGTAGCAGCTTACTCAACATTTCCAAGGCGGCAGGGGATCAAAAGAAAAAGGAAATAGCCAAAAATCAGAGGGTGAAAAAAAACCCAAGAAAATAAACTTTTATAGCACATAGAGGATGACATGCGGGTCCCATGAGCCAGCAGGTTCCTCAACGTTTCAAACGTGGCATGAGATCGAAAGAAAAAGGCAAGTGACCAAATATCAGGAGCCAAAAATAATTCAAGAAAAGAAACTTGAGTGTACTTAGAGGATGACATGCGGGTCCCATTTAGCAGCAGCGGTATCACCGTTTGAGAGGCTGCACGGGATCGAAAGAAAAAGGCAAGTGACCAAATATCAGGAGCCAAAAATAATCCAAGAAAAGAAATTTATTGTACATAGAGGATGACATGCGGGTCCCATGAGCCTGCAGGGTCCTCAACGTGGCATGAGATCGAAAGAAAAATGCAAGTGACCAAATATCAGGAGCCAAAAATAATTCAAGAAAAGAAACTTGATTGTACATAGAGGATGACATGCGGGTCCCATTTAGCAGCAGCGGTATCACCGTTTGAGAGGCTGCACAGGATCGAAAGAAAAAGGCAAGTGACCAAATATGAGGTTCCAAAAAAATCCTAGAAAAGAAAGTTTTATAGTACATAGAGGATGACATGCGGGTCCCATTTAGCAGCAGCGGTCTCACCGTTTGAGAGGCGGCAGGGGATCGAAAGAAAAAGGTAAGTGACCAAATATGAGGTGCCAAAAAAATCCAAGAAAAGAAATTTTTATAGTACATAGAGGATGACATGCGGGTCCCATTTAGCAGCAGCGGTATCACCGTTTGAGAGGCGGCAGGGGATCGAAAGAAAAAGGTAAGTGACCAGATTTGAGGTGCCAAAAAAATCCAAGAAAAGAAAGTTTTATAGTACAAAGAGGATGACATGCGGGTCCCATTTAGCAGCAGCGGTATCACCGTTTGAGAGGCGGCAGGGGATCGAAAGAAAAAGGCAAGTGACCAAATTTGAGGTGCCAAAAAAACTCCAAGAAAAGAAAGTTGATTGCTCATAGAGGATGACATGCGGGTCCCAATTAGCAGCAGCGGTGTCAACGTTTCCAAGGCGGCAAGGGATCAAAAGAAAAAGGAAGTAGCCGGAAATCGGGGGTCAAAAAAAATCTAAGAATAGAAAGAATTTTGGTTCATAGAGGATGACATGCAGGACCCATGATCCTGCATCGTAAACGGCTCGATCGGAGAGCGTTGAACGAGATGGCACGATCGAGAAAAAAAACAATGCCAGAGAGGCTGCCATCTAGGCCCTACATCCCTCGGCGGTGTGGATTTGCGTTGACTCGGCCGGCGAACCCGAGAATTCGAGATGCACCACGTCCCGGGCCACCATACGCAATGTTTTGGCCGGTTTCGTCGGGCTAGGTGGCCTCAAAAACGAGAAAAAAACGTTTTGACATGCACAACGGACAGACCCAAAATCGTCGGCCATGGTACACCAGCAACCACGGCGCGACTTCAACTTCGTCGGCCATGGCAACTTTTCTTGTAGTGTAAGTGGATCACCCAAGGTTTATTGAACTCAGGGAGGAAGAGGTCAAAGATATCCCTCTCAAGCAACCCTGCAACCACAAAGCAAGAAGTCTCTTGTGTCCCCAGCACACCTAATACACTTGTCAGATGTATAGGTGCACTAGTTCGGCGAAGAGATAGTGAGATGCAAGTAATATGGATGAGTATGAGTGGTAATAGCAATCTGAATAAAATATGGCAGCGAGTAAACATGCAACAAAACAAGTAAACAAACGGAGATTCGATGCTTGGAAGCAAGGCCCGAGGATCCTGCTTTCACTAGTGGACACTCTCAACAATGATCACATAATAGGACTACTCTACACCCTCTTGTTGGATGATGAACACCACTAATTGTGTAGGATTACACGAACCCTCAATGCCGAGTTAACAAGCTCCACAATATTCGATATTCATATTTAAATAACCTTAGAGTGCAAGATAGATCAACACAATTACACCGAGAACTAACATAGCATGCACACTGTTACCATCACACTATGAAGGAGGCATAGATCACATCAATACTATCATAGCAATAGTTAACTTCATAATCTACAAGAGATTACAATCATAACCTACGCCAAGTACTACACGATGCACACACTGTCATCATTACACCGTGCAGGAGGAATAGAGTACTTTAATAACATCACTAGAGTAGCACATAGATGATATTCAACTAGATCACATAAAGAGAGAGATGAACCACATAGCTACAGCGGAGCCCTCAGCCCAGGGGTGAATTACTCCCTCCTCATCATGGAGACAGCGATGGCGGTGAAGATGGCGGTGGATACGGCGGTGGAGATGACTCCGGGGGCAATTCCCCATCCCGGCAGGGTGCCGGAACAGAGACTTCTGTCCCCCGAATTGGAGTTTCGCGATGGCGACGGCTCTGGATGGTTTTCTCTGGTTTCGTCGAACGGGGTCGAGGATTTAGGTCAGGGACGACTAAATAGGCGAAGAGGCGGAGTCGGAGGGGCCACAGGGGGCCCACACACTAGGGGGGCGCGCCCCCCCTTGGCCGCGCCGCCCGTGGGGTGGGGCCCCCTGGCTCCCCTCTGGCCCTTCTTCGGTGCTCCGGAAGCTTCGGGAATTCTAAGATCTTCGGTGTTGATTTCGTCCGATTCCGAGAATATTTCCTTACTAGGATTTTTGAAACCAAAAACAGCGAGAAAACAGCAATCGGCCCTTCGGCATCTCGTCAATAGGTTAGTTCCGGAAAATGCATAAATATGACATAAAGTATGCATAAAACATGTAGATATCATCAATAATGTGGCATGGAACATAAGAAATTATCGATACGTCGGAGACGTATCAGTTGCCAAGCCTATTGTGACTAACCTCTTGGGATCCAACTTGGTTGGGGACCAACAAGCTCAAACTTGATCAATAGGTGTATGTGGAGGGCATTGAAGATTCGGCTACTTCATGAAGAATTAAGGGATCTTCATATATTATATTTTGACCAAGCCAAGTCATATGGATTATCATGTATATCTTATATCCAATGTTCCTCTTTGCGGTAACTTATACTTCATCTCATATTTATTGTAATTTACTTTCCCCTTCGCATGTTTGGTTTTGTACCAAATATGTGGTTGTATGTATTGTGTCTTACTTGCCTATCTTATGTATTAAAGTATGTTTATTTGACTCATCATATACTTGTGTATTGCTTTGAGCCTAATGCATCTTGATGACATCTTATTTGGCTCGCTTTGAGTGATTAATGGAACATCCCATTTTGGGGGAGTGATATGCATTGTGCATCTCTCTTTCTTTAAAATGTGTGTATATGGGTACCACCACTTAGTATTGATATTGCAAGATTATCTAGTCACTATGTGGTGTGTCATACTCATGAGAAATTCAAATTCTAAATGTCCACTAATCATCTCTAGTCGAATTTTAATTGCCTCTTGATTAGAAGAAATGTTTTATCACATTATGGGGGAGTAATATGTTTTGCACATATCACAAGCCTAGAAAATGTGAACATATGAGGTTATGTTTTTATAGTTGATACTCTTAATTATCTTGTTCCTAGGTGGCATGTTAGCTCAAACAAGCTCCACTTTTATTAAATAACTTTTATTGCTCATCTTATGGGTTCATGTTTGAGTAAGAGATTCTTGGTGCGGTTTTCTCAAATACATATCTATACATCTTATGTGAGAAACCATTTGCTCCGAGTTGTTATAATCATTGGTTTGCATGATTGGATATATTGAGTATCTCTATTTGTGCATGGTTCTTAATTCATACCTTTAACCATATGCATCTTGTGAAGTTGATCTCGAAATATACCACCGGAAGTTAATTCCAATATTCTCATTGTCTTTGACAATTGATAACCTTGTATGTGGTTGAATTTATGGATCATCTTCACCTTGGATTGCTTCTTATTGACTTATTTTATTTCCAAGAAATGCGTGTTGCTCCCATGCGTCTTCCTTGTCCCTTTGAAAAATCTTTTGATAAATTATTTTGATTCATATCAAGTATTCGTTTTGGAAGACAAACCTTTTCTTTACAGTACATTGTGCCATTGTGAAAAGTGTAGAGGGTTTGGTTTATTTGTTGGAGCCTTGCTCTTTTGGGAGTGTGTTATCTCATTCCTTCTTACATGTATTATTTGCTTGAATGTGATAAATCTTTGAGCATGTGTGGATTTATTCATCTTTTATGCTCAATGATCTTTACTTAGTTTATTTGTTGAATTTTGTTGAACAAATCTTTTGTGATTTGTGTCTTTGATATAATTTGGACAACAAATTTATTTGGTCACACATTTATGCCTTCTTGAATTCATTTGATGTTTTGTCCAAATTGTATCTTTCTTGGATCTTTAAAATCTTTGTGCGTGCTTATATGTAAATTGTTTATATTTGTAGCATGCTTGCTTTCTTTGATCCATTATATAGGTATACTCCATCAAATCCTAAATGGCTAAGATGTGCATGAAATTCCAACTTCATCTATAAATATGCACATATTGATATGGAGTGTATCCTATGTATTGTGGTAACTCTAACCATTTTGGACCCAATAAGTTTGGGGACCAAGATGTACTTGAATGTTGTTTTAGGTACATTGGAGATGCAATGAAGGCTTGTCTCATCTATAAAGAAGGTGTTGTCACCATATGAGAATTAGAGTCAAGCTAGGATGATCGATGAACTCATATCTACTACATCATGCCATTGCTATCTCGGTAACAAGTATCTTATTCATGCATACTCATATAGCATCCAACCTCTTAAAGGTTGCATCTTGGCATGAAATTCTTTATTTTGAAAATATTACGGTTCTTGAAAATCTTTTTTTTAAGAAAACTTCTTATTGTACATTTGAGTAATTTGAGAAGATGCATATGATAGGAATATATATAAATCATGTTTATGATTCACCTATCCAAAATATGCCCTCTAGCAATTTATTGCATATCAATTCCTCAAAGAGCTCTTATGTGCAATATTGATGAAATTACGAAATAAATCCCTATTTGTGATACTTTTTGCCTTTCTCAAAACATTCCAACTAGCTTTACTTCCCTTATTGTTAGTTGTGATGTTTTTGAGATTTTCTTGGTTGAAGCTCATTCATATACCATAAGTGAAAATTGGAGCCATAGGCTATATATGCTTTTTAAGAAAACATCCTTTGGTATATTTTATGACTTCATCTTGGATATTTTCTCTTATTTATTTTATTAACCTCTTGTGTGTGCATGTTTCTTTATGGATCACATTGTCCACTTTAGAAACTTATATACATGAGAGCGTTAATCCATCATATGATATCCTTGTTCTTTCCAACCATCTTCTTATTCTTTTGATTTTAGTGGTGTTGGTAAAGAAGATTTATGAGTGATTGGTTTATTTTTATGTTCATGCACTCATATCTCGTATTGTTGGACTCAAGTTGTTCTTGATAAGCATATTCTCATTATCTTGTGTATGTTCTAAATGATATAGAGGGAGTGAGGATTCCATGTTTGTGCATATCGTATTCAAATGCAAACATTATAAATTATGCACGAACCTTGGGGAGCTTCCTTTTTTTATTTAGAGCACTATATCTCTCTTATCATTACATCTTTGTTTGTCCAATTTGATCTTTGATTGCTTGCTTTATTTGTTAAAGCTTTCTTCACCATGTTATCCTTGTGCAATCTTTGATCCTCAATATAGTTTGACTTCCTTCAGTATTCTTCATTGGATATGTGCATTTGATTCCACTCAAATTATGAGAAGTGCACACCTTGGGGAGGAACTCACATTATATTGGCTTTCTAAATTTTTCACCCATTTTGGAACTTGATGCCAATGTGGGAGAAGTTTAGAGGGTTTAAGGGAATGGTTTTATACTTAAGTTTGGTTTGTGCTTAAGTGTTCTGCCTCTCATGCATTCCATATTTATTATGTCTTGCATGGTTGTTTATATATAGTGGAAATTGTCCCAAAGGTTAATCTTGACAATGTATGCAATGAATTCATGTTCATCACACGTGCATACATTGTTTGGGAGTTTGCTCTATATATATTGGTTCTACTCATGTCCCTTGCATTAGTTGTAGTTGTGTGAGTAGAGTTGGTTTTGATATGGGATAGTAGCTTTGTGTTACTTGACCATATCAAATACAACCTCTTGTATACAACTTATTCTCGGATAAGTTGCGTACTTGTCTCTAATATTAATTATATAAACCCTCTTATTGTGGTTGTCATCAATTACCAAAATGGGGGAGATTGTAAGGGTATATTGCCCCTATGTGTGGTTTTGGTAATTAATGACAACCCCTATGGACTAATGTTTTCATTGAGTTTATATGAAGGAATATTCCATAGGTACTACTTGTATTCCATGTGTTGGATTCAAGTATGGATGCCATGAAGATAAAGATACATCTTGTGTATTGGCATCAAGATCATCGATCAAGATAGTATGATAGAGCATGAGAAGATACAAGGTTGACCAATACAAAGAATGAAGAAAAGTTTCAAGTTTGGTCAACACATGAAGCATGAAATATGTGCCACGTGAAGTCACATAGTATCTTTCCATGGGCATGCATGGGCATGCATCAAAAGTGAGATCTCATATAGCCCATGAGAGGATGACAACAAGTGGTGATCGTCATCAAGGTTGAGTTGGGCAAGTTCAAGTTGAGCATCTCGAGAAGATCATATGTTTGAAGTTTGCCGTCCATTTGATGATAATGGACATGTGAAGATGTACAACAATGGAGCTTTCCCATCATAGTGTATGGGGGAGCATTTATGAGTCTTCACGAAGTAACGATGATCAAGTAAGGCATTCCGGCTTGAGTGAAGCTTGAAGAACTATCATCAAGATCAAGCGGGCTGCGCAAGGAAAAGGTATGGCCTTGACTAGGTTTTCCTTTTACCGGTCTCAAGGTGGTTGTTAGGAGACCGGATTATAGGATAGATAGCCGCACTATCAAGAGGGGCTTTCGGTTGGGTAACTTGATCGCATCATCTTAGGGAGCTCAATCCTTTGCATACTTTGCATATCCCTAGTGCTTCTTGGTGTTTCTCTGTGTGAGGTTATTGAGCTTGTTGCAAGCTTTACAACAAGCCCAAGTTCATCGAAAATAGAGTTTGTATGACTCTTCTATGACATTTTCAAGGTTGGGCGATTATTCATGATATAAGGTTCTACCTTTTATATTCATGATAAAATCCCCTCCTACAGATTCTTGTGTTTTCACTTTTTATAGGATAGCATTTGTTGTTATCTTTCAAACAAAATTGGTTTCATTCAATTCGGAGTTCAAGAGCATTTGTTATTAAAGAAAAGGAAAAAAAGCGAAATAAAAAGAAAAAGGGAGGGAAGGGGCTAGCCACCGACCGGCCTGACCGGCCAAGCCACCGGTCCACCCAGTCTGTGCCGGCTCTGGCACTGGTGCCAGCCGGGCCACCTCCAGTGGGCCGTTCGGTCTGGTCCGGCCCAGGATCCGGCTACTGGCCGGCTTGCCCGATGCATGCCCCAGCCCGACCGGGCGCTGCCCCAGCTGGGCCGCCTCCCCTGGCCCATTCCCCACCACGCGGCCAGCTCGCCCATCTGGCCTGGGCCTCGGTTCGGCCGGGCTGCACGCCGGCCTGTCCGGCTTCTGCTCCGATCGGCCGGCCTGTGCGCCGGCTGGGCCGTTTTTTCCTGCGCGTTTTTGCTGTCTTTTTCCCCAACGGTTATTTTCCCCCTTTAGCTATAAATAGCTTTCTTCGACCTTGAGCTGAGAAAGTTCTTCCACACTCTCTCCTCCATTGTTGACTTTGAAAAACTTGCCCTCTCTCTTGATTCCCCCATGATTCTTGCTCATTCTTGAGGGATCTAAGAGAGGAGATCTAGATCTACAATCCCACCAATCCATCTCTCCTCTAAGTGAGGGGAACTCTTCAGATCTAGATCTTGGAGTCATTTGTTGATTTCCTCTTTGTTCTTCCTCTCTAATCTCATCCTAACATTTGTTGCTTTTGTGGGATTTGAGTGTGAAGGATTTGAACACCTCTAGTGTTCTTGCTTTGCATCATTGCATAGTGTTGAGCTCTCCACCACGATTAGTTCGAGTGAGAGACCGTGAGCTTGTTACTCTTGGAGGGAGACCTCCTAGTTGGCTTGGCGGTTGATGCTCCGGTGATCTCTTCAAAGAAGATTGTGAAGAGGCCCGGGCTTCTCCTTCGTGGAGCTTGTGAAGTGGTTGTGGAACTTGCCATCTCCGGAGTGGAGGAAAATCTAACCATAAGGAAAGGGCCATTATCCTTCGTGGGTGTGGCTCGGAGACTAGGGTGAGCCTTCGTGGCGTTGGGGAATCCTTCGTGGGACCTCCACTCCTCCAAACGTGACGTACCTTCTTGCAAAGGAAGGGAACACGTGAATACATCGTGCTTGAAGTATATATATCTTGCTATCACTTGTGCTTCATATATCTTGTGCCTATCTTGCTTAGCTCTAGTTGTTATTGTTACACTTAGTTGAGCCTAGCATATTTAGGGGTTGTGCTTGTAAACTAAACATTAGTTTATTTTCGCATTCTTACAAGCCAAATCCGTAAGAGTTTTTAAACGTCCATTCACCCCCCTCTAGGCGACATCTCGTCCTTTCACAAATACACCCCTAATCTAGGTTCTTTTTAGTTCAGAAAGTTGGTATGAGCCTTTGACAGTTGTCTCCTATTTGGTTGGCGTGCAAATCTTTGGATAGCCCAGCCAGCCCAAGCGGCTCAGTGTTTTTTTTTTTTGCCAAATTATAGAAATCCATGGGTGGATTAATGGGTTGGCCAAAATTTTGATCACGCCTAGGGTCTGTGGGGCCGGACAGGGGGCAAACGAAACACATCCTTGGTGCACACGAATAGATGGTTAGGAGGGCATGATACCATCAATTCACTAAGGATCAAACCTCAAGTTTGACATTTTGATGTCTGGTGACTTCGTCAATCTCAAAACTTGTCAGATCAGAGTTTTGAACTCAGCCTCTCGGACGTGCCCATATGGGTAGAGTGTGTTTGCGTTCATATGAGTGCATGTATGTATGTATTTATGAGCGTGCGCTTGTACTGTGTTTCGTAAAAATAAATAAATCTAGCGTAGATGAATTCAAAAAAAATCATATTGATCATACACAACAAACACTTATGATTGCTTATCACTCATCCAAACAAGCACCCTGGATTTCTGCCTTCGACAACTAGACAAAATAAGCGGCTCTTTAATAGGGGTTTTTTCCAGAACTTCTTTTGGCGGGAAATCCATCATTAGTAGGCTTTGTTTGATACAAAGAAAATCTATAGGAATTCTGTAGGGTTTTCATCCTTAGGAATTTTTTCTATGTGCACCGTTTGATTCCTAGGATTGAATCTTAGGAATGCATATGAATTTTTTCTATAGGATTACATTGCACTATGTTCTGAAGGAAAATTTCCATCCACTCAAACCTCATGTGGGTGTGTGGTGCTGAGTTGAACATAGATCCACAGTTGAGCCATCCTTGATCATAAGTAGCATAACCTCATAATCTTAAGATACTCAATGTTAAGTATGATCGATAAACCAAAGTCTCACGTGTCGCTTGGACACTTGAAAATGAAAGATTGCAAGGGACTAAAAGTTCCAGTCTACATTCATGGAGATGATGGTGGGCTGCGGCCAAACATCGGCTTCATGTCCCTTCTTTCTTCACAAGTTCTTCGTCGTGGCAAATACTGTTCAAACTGGATTAAGGCTTGCACCTTGTGTGGGTGGTCATCAGTATTTCCTTTTTGAGTTTTCTCTATTCCATACTGCAGTCTATCACTCAAAAAAGGATCACGGATGTTCGATACTGTAGTCTATCTTATCAAGACATACGGTTTACAGTTAATCCAAGGAATTCTGGAACTCATTTTCGCACTGATTCACATTAGACATTTGGAACTACTGTTCCTACATCTGTATCAGCTCTGTAAAAGAAATGCTAGAACATCGGAGGCACATAGAGACCGTAATGGTGTAATCCCGTGGGCAGTACATGGTGAGCAACTCAGGATAGCTTCTGTGAAAAACTAAAGATTGATTCATATATTTGATCTGTACAAATTGTGATGTTATGCACTTAACTAGTTAATTAAAACAGTATGACTGCCAGCAAGATAGTGTTCGTGCTCAAGCAGGATAGTACCGAGTTACGATTCATCTTCGTTTAGAAAGAATATCATGATCTGTTGAGAATCACCGAGCAGGCAACAGAAATTATGAACCATGCCAGCAAGAAGTAGCCGACAAGCTTCGTTGGAAACTCATCCTCTGGGTCCTGTTCAAATCAAGCACAACACAAAATATTTATACATGTTTTAGTCAAAAAGAGAAATTGATACCTATTAAGGAACTTATATGTTAGTCACTGAAACAGACAATTCTCGTGCAAGGACTCTAATAAAAAGGTTCCCGATTTCATTTCTTTCTCAAAGGCGCGTCAAAATCATGCCATTGTTTATTAGAATAAGAACACCAAGATGGCATAGAATACAAATCAGCAAACGTGACGGAGACCAAACCAAAAGTAAACAAAAAAAAAGGCAAAGCTAAACATTAAGCTACTCTAAGCTACCCAAAAGAGAGAGATAAAGGCACTTTTGAATTAGAAAACGGTCACTGGAGTTTGAAGATCTCACTCTATTTTGGATGCATGAGCTATAGTAAATATACTATACATATTTCCTCTGTTCTTTCTTCAGTTTTTATACATGGGCAGTTTCAGTTGTATTTTGTTTAAAAGTAATACATAAAAATGATATGATTAACTTGGAGCATGTTGATGAGCTTGTTAATCATTACGACTAGACAAATTTTAAGTGACGACATTCATATAGAAATACTCTATTCTGCTAAGGGATGATACAAACCTCTGGAGGATCCGGTGCCAACTCCAAGGGGTCAACTTCGAAAGGCCAGACATATCGCTCGGGCTGCCCATTTCTTGCCAAGCTCCAATCATATAATCTTCTCTCTTCCTCGGTTGATAGTATGGTAAAAGATTCCTACAGTGGTCCAGATATGATTAAGAACTACTGGAATTTAAAATGGATGAAGATAATCATTCTGACTCTTAATATTGGCTGAAAACCTTTAATAGATCATGTTCCTTGCTGATTTCCTCTTCTTCCAGTCCTTGGCTGTTCAGTTGTTCACACCTTTTCTCATATGCAGTTTTAACCTGACTTCATTCAAGCTTAAAATCAGTGATAGTAGGTTGACAAAACTTCAGAGAGTGCGCTTAAAATATTGTTACCAGTTAGCGGCCACATACAGAGGCCGACATATATTAGTCGATACTTAAATTTTGAAGCAAAGCACATCGTTATAGTAAAATTCTTGCAACTTCAGAAAAAACTCTGAAAATAACATCAGAATCGCTATGAACCAGTTAGGAAAACAGACGAGCCTAGGCTAATATTTTGGATGGAAAAGGTTGCCATGCTCATTACAAGATTTGCATCCAGGTACGTTCCAAAATCCACATGTTATTGTAATGAGTTGCACGCTATGAGAAGTTTCATTGTACCTCATCGGTTGACGCTAATCTGGTGATTCCAAGCCTCCCATAGTGATCAGCATCTGTAATTGCTGCAAGCATGGAAAGTTTCCGTTCAATAAGAATACTATTCCAACTGATTACTATGATGTAGCAGGCTCAACTATTCCTGTGTTGGAAGCATGAAAAAGTTTCCGTTAAATAAGAATACTATTCCAACTGATTACTATGATGTAGCAGGCTCAACTATTCCTGTGTAAAACATAGTAATTCGAATGCAGAAATCACAAGAAATCATTCATGTCCTACCAGAATTAGCAAATCCTCGTATCCCCAAAAGGGCCTGATTTCCCAAATGATAAATTTTTGACTACATTGAACTTTTTTTTTTTTTTGCTTAGGAAACATCAACAGGATTATGTCACTCTCTCTAAGAACAGAGTTATGCTGCCAATCTAGTTCATGAAATGAGAACAGCCAGGGCTGGCCCATGGCATGGCAGTGTATTCTTATGGAAGAAACACCATGAGCGCTTGCTAATCTAGTTAATTATAAGGGCACAGTTGCTCCCAAATGTAAGAAGGAAAACAAAGCTACAATAAAATAATTACAACATACAAGTCCAGATTTAAGGCTAAGGGAGCAGTGGAGCACAATTACATGGATATACAACTATAACACCCCAAAACTATTAGAAAAATGATACCCTGATATGCTAAAAGGGAGTCAACTGAAATTCTAGCAAATGTTGTACAACTACTTTTTGCTGTTTCACATGCTTTTCTTGTAGTTTCACATCGCAAATATTCAAGGTCGCAAAAAAAAGTGATGTCCAAGATCAGTAAGATGCTAGAGATTAGCAAGAAACGATGGCAGTAGCAGGCGTGGTATAAACACGAAACACGCACCGAGGCCGCGCATCGCCTTCTGCACGTTGGCTGCGGAGATGATCGAGTATGGAGGCCGCGTGGAGGTGGCCGCTCCGCCGGCGACGTCTGTTCCCGCGTCGGGATCCCCCTCGGCTGCCGCAGCCACGTCCTCCGAGGCCGCAGCCCCGCCGTCGGCCGCCGCGGCGGCGCATCGCGCGCGGAATGATGCTGCAGCGGAAAATCGGGCGGGGTGGAGGTGGATGCGGCGGCGGGTGGGCAAGGAGAACACGGTGGCTGGCGTCGCCGGGGAGGTGACGCCAACGGCAGCCATGGGGGAGTGGAGGGGGAAGTGCGCGGGAGATAAGGGAAGTGGGGATGGAAATCGAAGTTTTTTTTGGCCTTTTGTTTTGTTTTCCTATTCAGAAAATATGTCTCCGTGATTACGTCACTAACTCTTCGTTGAGTTCACTTTTACGGCATGTAGTGCTCAGCTAGATCCTTATGCTGGTGCCAACGCGGGCGCTAGGAGGGGCGCTATCGCCCGCGACGGGGCGAGAGGGAGGCGAGAGCGGGGCGAGACGGTAGCGTCGGGCGGTGGCGCGGGCGCCCGGCGTTAGGGCGCGGTACCGCCCGCCTATAGCTCTCGTTGGAGGCGAGAGCGGGGCGAGAGGGAGGCGATAGCGGTGCTAGTGGGGGCGGTAGGGAGGAGAGAGAAATGAGAGCTGCCACTATAGCCCGTGCACTGACATCGTGGGGTGAGAGTGAGGTGAGAGTGGGGTGAGAGTGAGGGAAAAGCTGACGTGGTGAGGCTATAGTGGGGTGATGCATTGGCACCAGCCTTATAAAAATAGATCACTTTCTCCGTCCAAAAATAGGTGTCTCATTTTGTCTAATATCTTGTATTAGGTACATTTTAGTTAAAGATATATCTATATCTAGATAAAGTTAAGACACATATTTTTAAACAGAGAGAGTAGGTTTTTAAGCACTGGGCTTATTTATAATAAAGGTGTCTAGTTAGACAAAAATCTGTTTATCTTTTGAAGCGCGTGTTAAACATCTTGCAGTGTACATGTTGTTGGAGAGTACTGTACGGCAACCATCTATTGTATGTAATTTAGGAGATATACCAAAGTCGGTTCCTAACCGACTCAACTTGTAGCTCAAGCATATCCCTTATACATGACTATATATATATGAATGAATGAGAGGAGGAGGTGCACGTATTGTGCAGCCAAACATAAACTTACATGGTATCAGAGCAGGCTTGATCCTGCCGCCATCTCCTCCCCAAAACCCTAGATCGATCTTCCCTAGCCTCCTCCCTCTCACCGATCCCACCCCACCATGACTCCCGATGAGATCAAAACCCTCGAGGAAGCGCTCCAGAAGCGCGAGAAGGCCCTCGCCGACCGTGAGGCCGAGCTTGATCGCCTCGCCACCACTGATGGCAAGGCCGCCGACACCGCCGCTTCCCTGGCCAAACCCACCGAAACCACTCTCCCCCTCACCCTCCACCTTCGTCCACTCCATCAAAACCTACGTACCCATCACCCTAGATCTCCAGTCCTCCAACCATGCTCAATGGCGCGAGCTCTTTCTCGTCACCCTCGGCCGCTATGGCCTCACCGCCCATGTCACCGGCGACGACACCCCCTCCGACACCTCACCCACATCTGCGTGGGGGCGCGACGACTTCACCGTCCTCAACTGGATTTACGGCCCCATCTCCCCTGAGCTGTTCAGCATCATCATGGCCCCCGGCTCCTCCGCGCGCCAAATTTGTCTCTCCATCGACAACCTCTTCCGCGACAACAAGAGAAGCCGTGCCCTCGCCCTCGATGTCGAGTTTCGCAACACTCCGCAGGGCGACATGAGCGTGCACGACTACTGCGCCAAAGCTCAAGTCCTTGGCCGATGCGCTGGGCAACGTCGACCAGCCAATCTCCGACGAGACCCTTGTCCTCACGGTTCTTCGCGGGCTTAACGATCAATTTCGCCACCTACGTTCGTTTCTTCCGTTTCAGGTCCCCTTCCCGAGCTTCCTCCAGACGCGCTCGGCTCTCACCCTCGAAGAACGTCAACACAAGACAGACGCCACCAACACCGCCGCCACGGCACTCTGGGCAAGCGGCAACAACACTCTCCATGAGCGTCCTCCCGCACCAGGGGGTGCAATCTTCGGGGGCGCGCCTTCCGGGGGCGCTTCATCCGGCGGCGGCGGCGGCTCTAGCGGCTTCGGCGACTCCCCCGCTCTCGGCGCCCCGATCAGCTACGCCAACAACCAAGGCAGCCGCGGGTCCTTCTCCCCCAACCGTGGTCGTGGCCGTGGCGGACGCGGTCGTGGCCGCAGCGATCCTTGGATGTTCAATCCCTGGACCGGCCAGCCGACACGCGCCCAGCTTCATCAACACCCCGCCTCACTGCCATGGCAGCCTCGCGCGCCGTGGTGCTCCCCTGGCGTTCTTGGTCCTCGACCAGGAGCTGCTCCTCAGGCCTACACCGTGTTCGGCACCGGACAACCTCAGCATGGCTATGCTCCACCGACACCGCCTTCTGCCTACCCTGGACAGCCGCAGCCCCAAGTTGATCCAGCTCTGTTGAGTGCGCTGAACAATCTGCACCTTCCCGGAAATCAGGAGTGGTTCATGGACACTGGAGCTTCATCCCACATGGCATCGGATCATGGTATAATTTCCTCCCCACAACCCTCTAATCAACTTGTCACAGTAGGTAACGGTCACACAATTCGTGCTACACACACTGGCTCATCCACAATTCAATCCCTCGCTCATCCTCTTCTCCTCCGCAACATACTCATTGTCCCTCATATTATCAAAAACCTTATTTCTGTTCGTAAATTTACCACTGATAATTTCTGCTCTATAGAATTTGACCCCTTTGGTTTCTCTGTCAAGGTTCTTCCTTCCAGGACCGTGATCCTTTGATGCAATAGCTCCGGCCCGCTCTACCCTGTCTGTCAACCCCACCAAGCTGAAGCCCACCTCACCACCACGTCGTCATCGCTCTGGCACCACCGTCTTGGACATCCTGGCCATCACACCATGTCACGCCGTCACAACTACATGCCTACTTCATCAAATAAAGATGGGTCGACCTTATGTCATGCCTGTCAGTTAGGGAAACATGTTAGATTACCCTTTTATCTCTCTACACCATTTAGTGTTCGTCCGTTTCAACTTCTACACTGTGATCTTTGGACATCTCCAATTCCAAGTAATTCTGGTTATCGTTACTACATCATTATTGTCAATGATTTTTCTCATTACTTTTGGAGCTTTCCTCTACGCAAAAAATCGGATGTTTATGCTACCTTTGTTGCCTTTCATGCGTTCGCCAACACCCAATTCAACCTACCTATACTCTCCATTCAATGTGACAACGGTGGGGAATTTCTCAACACTCGCCTTGACACCTTTTGCTCCGCCCATGGCATCCTCCTAAGATTCTCCTGCCCTCATACCTCCCAACAAAACGGCAAGGCCGAACGTGCCATTCGCACCACAAACGACGCCGTCCGCACCCTACTCATTCAAGCCAATCTCCCACCTCATTTTTGGGCTGAAGCTCTCTACACCGCCACTTACCTAATAAATATCCGACCCACCACCGCCACAAAATTCACCATCCCCTACACTACACTCTTCGGCCACACCCCACCCTACCAAGACCTCCACGTATCCGGCTGCCTCTGCTACCCCAATACTTCCTCCACCATACCCCATAAACTAGCTCCTAGATCTACCAAATGCATCTTCTTAGGATATCCTCCCCGTCACAAAGGCTATCGCTGCCTAGATCTTCAAACCCATCGCATTATCACGTCCCGACACGTTACATTCGACGAACATACTTTCCCTTATACATCTCCTACACCTAAAACCATCCAGTCACTCCCAGACGACCCTTCTCTCGATCCACCGCCCCTTTTACGTCGATCCGCCACCCAACCCGCCTTGCATGCGCCCGCCACCGCACCACCCGCTATGCATGCGCCCGCTATACCTGCGCCAAACGCACCCGCCCCGCTCACGCCTGCACCCTCGCCGCCAGCCAGCCCAGCACCAGCACCAAGTCCACCATCACCTCCTCCCCTCGCACCAATTCACCGAACCAGGTCAACCACCGGCCATCTACCCGGACCCCCTCCTCAGCTCAACCTCTCAGCCCTTGTTTCCTCACCTATCCCACATAATTATCTGACCGCTCTGCGTGACCCCTCTTGGCGCCATGCCATGCAAGAGGAATATGATGCCCTAACCCTCAACCAAACCTGGTCTCTAGTTGACAAAGGATTAACTTGTCAATGCCTACGGGTTGTAGACTAGGGTTTTAGTCGGAAGTAGAGGGCAAGTAGATCTCGAAGGTTTCAGCCGAAAAGTGCTCGACGATATGAAAACTAGGGTTTGTGAGACAATGATTCGATGCTTTCTTTGTCCCTCGACTCCCCCTTATATAGGAGGCGGAGCCGAGGATTCGTAATACACAAGTTATAGAGTCCGGGAGGGTTTCCAACTCATCCCGCAAGATTACAAGTATTGTCTCCTAATACAACTCTAGCTTTCCTTAATAGTAAATTGGGCTTCCGATTCTTCTTATCCTTCGGGTCGTGGGCCTTCAGTAAACCCCGGGTACCATCTTCGGCAGGCCCATTTGAGATGCCTATGTCAGTAGCCCCCGAGATTTTGCTTGAATCGCAGAGTCAGGGAAAATCTCCAACTTTATATTCATTCAATAGCTCTGAACTTTACCACATATCTTTGGATACGAATTTATATATTGTACAGAGATAATGGTAGTTGGGGCTAGTTCATCTGACGGATCAGGTACTAGTTAACTGCTCTAGTGGCAATCCGCAAAAACCTACTTCAAGATCACGTCCCTGGACATGATCTCGGGATACTGGTGTAAACTTCGACAGGTGCCGCTTAAGGTCTTACCATTATGTCGAGTCCCAGTCATATTTTATCGGTACCTAACGCGTCCGTTAGGATTTTTCTTCGTATCTGTTGATACGGAAAAAAGTAGCAAACCGACGTCAGAGACGGCGCCACGCCACTCAGAACGGATCTGGGGTCTTACCTTCGCAAAGTTTTGCGGCATTCAGAGATTGTTCGCAACTTTGGCGCTCTGAGAATATATTGTCGAGTACTTTTTCGGCTGTTGGAATAGCACATTTTATTGAGTCAACGGATGACTTATATTGCTCTCCCGATGGGAGTATATGTAGAGTTATGTATATAACTCGAAATATGCTCACGTTTTCTTCTTTCTCTATTTTTTATGATTTCATCGGGCACGCGAACAGCGTTCCCGATGGGAGTATCCCCCGAGGCTACAGCCAAGGACTTGTGCTTGGGTGTAGGCTCAACGCCTTATGTTGCTATATTTTCCTTCTTTCTCGAAGTTTTCACATCTGTCGGGTGCACGAACAGCGCTCCCGATGGGAGTAGCCCCCGAGGCTATGAACAAATGCTTGTATTTGGTCATAGGCTCTCGCCATTTCTATTTTGTCATTCTCGAGTTTTTCATTGTTCCAAAGTAGCCCCCGAGCATTTGATCAAAAACTTGTATTTGACCAAAGGCTCTCGAAATAATCAACAATCTTCTGCTGTCGCCATTCTTATGAAGCTGCTTTAGCCGAACTTTTCTCTTGCCAAGGTGACATCATTGCTGAAGATAGGCCCGACCGCTCTATCGGGAAAATGCGAGAACTGCTCTCTCTCTGCCGTGCGGGCCCAAACTGCTCATCAAGTTGACACGTCGTGCAAGTGGGGGACACACGTCCTCCGCTTTTCCTGGCGCACGTACTGTAGCTGTTGTTCTTTCTCGTCTGAATGAAATTACTTTTTACCCCTTGAACACGTGTACACCATCTATCCCGCAATCTCTTCATCCAACGGTGCGTCGATTCACCGCACCTCTATTTAAGGTCATCGTCTTCCTCCGTCCTCACTTTCGCTCGCGCCGCACCTCTGCTTCTCCTCTGCAAAAATCCTCCACTGCTCCCATTGCCTCTTGCGCTCAACCACGCTCGCACCTTTCTCCTCCACTCTCATTGATGCCACCACGCGCGCGACTGACCAGGCATAGCACTCCCGAGTCCAAGATGGCCGCCGAAGATCTAGAGTGGGAGAGATCCAAGATCTCCAACCAGGATATGAACCTGCTGAAGAAGCTGGGGTTCACCAAGAAGGAGAACGCACTCCGCTTCCACAAGGAGGAGAGCTATCCATCGCCTCCAATCGAGTACCGGGTCAGTTTCGTTGACCACCTCATCCGTGGTCTTTCTCCCCCTATCCATGAGTTTCTTCGAGGTCTTCTCTTTGTCTATGGGCTTCAGCTGCATCAGCTGACGCCCAATTCCATCCTTCATGTGTCGATTTTTATCACACTTTGCGAATGCTTCCTCGGAGTCCAACCTAATTGGGCTCTGTGGAAGCGCATCTTCTGCCTCCGCCGTAATGGCTCCCACAACATCGCCTACAACATTAGCGGCGTTGTTACCTGTGTTCATTCTGACGTCGAATACTTCCACGTAAAATTCCCCGACTCCGTCCAAGGGTGGCGGAAAAGATGGCTCTATGTGCACGAAGAGAGCTCCGACTCGGTGGAAAACAATATCGCTCCTTTCAATGGAGGAGCCAAAATCCTTCGCCGCCGTTCCTGGGATGCTGAAGCTACCGAAGACGAGAAATTGGCGACAGAGGCGCTGATGACTCGCATCCACGAGCTCCAGAACACCCGCGGCAAGGAACTGTCGGGTATTCAGATCACAACATATTTCCTTAGGATTAGAGTGCAGCCTCTCCAAGCTCGCAAAAATCCCGTTTGGATGTACGCTGGTGAAGAAGACGGCGACAGGCTCTCCAAAGACCTTCATGTGAAGGATTTGGAGAAACTGATCCGAAGGATCTCGTCGCACAGCAAGAAGGACACTATTCCATCCTCTTGCCGCATTACGCCATATAGTGGCGCCAATCCCCTCCCCGGGGTAATTTTTCCTCTTGTCTACTATATTGTCTTCTCGAATTTTTAGTATTTTGTCGACTACTATCTTGCTAGCGTCTTTTGCATACTTTTTGTCGACATTCTTTGTTTTTCGCAGAACCACCCTATTCTGGCTTCTCTTCCTCCTCTTCCTGAAGGTGGAGAAGTCGAAGAACGTACCGTTGTCGACGATGACAACCAGGGTACTTCTCGTCCTGAGAGTGAAGTCGCGGGTTCTCAAAAATCTGCGGCTTCCTCTGAAAAAGAAGCCGAGTCTGAGGCCACTGCCTCGACACGCTCCCTTCCTTCCGCTGTTTCTCCAAGGAACAAGAGGAAAAGGGATGAAGTCGCCGATTCCGGCTCCTCCAAAGCCGAAGAAGCTGGTCCTTCTGAAAGGAAGACATCTTTCAATCCTTACGAGGATGCTCTTGTTAGCTCGTAAGTTCCCTATTACTCTTTGTTGTTTTGCTCTCGATGTTTTTGTCTATGTTGATTCTGATATTGTCGCCATTTTATTGCAGTGGTGACGAGGAAGAAGAACAACCTATTGACGCGACTGCTCGAACGAGTACATCGCGTACTTTAGTTGTGTCTGAAGCTCAACCTGATGGAGACGAAACTTCGCCTCCTCAACAAAACATTGAGCATCCAACTACACCTGCAAGCCCCCGTGCCCCTTCGCCAAAGAGGGCAAGGGTCGAGCCAGCCACAGAGTCTTCCCTTCCACTTTTTTGTGAATGGATCATAGCGAACAAGAGGGGGGGTGAATGGCGCTACGGCAAGTTTTAGTCTTTTCCAATTTTTATGCAACGGAAGGTAATGGTGTGAACTTTAGCAATAGGGGTGATTCTACAATGAATATCGGACGAGTGCAACAAGTAAAGGAATCAACAAGATAACGAGAGTAAGGAGCGAGACAATCGGGGGGCGCGAGGCGAGTCGAGGTTTGTTTCCCGCAGTTCCTTCCACTAAAGGAAGTACATATGCATTAAGGAGGTGCTAGTCTCACACAAGAGACTAGGCGGCCACACCACGAAGGAAGGCCTCACCTTCTTCCTCGAGAGAGCTCCACGGAGGTGCTCTCCCTCTTCCACTAAGGCACCGGTCGAGGCGGTGATTCCTTCACAAGGTTGGGGTGAGCTCCACACACAAGGATGCTCCCAACACCCTATGGATCTAGTACATCACCAAGCTAGACTCCATAGCTGCACATCTCCAATGCTCCACCATAGGAACCCATCACCAATGCTCCACCAAAGGAACTCTTCCAATGCTCCACCAAAGGAACTCTCCAATGCTCCACAAAAGGAACTCTTCTCCAAGATCCACTAAAGGAACCCTACCACCAAGATCCACTAAGGAATAGCTAGTATTGGTGAAATCTCTCTTGGTAGAACTATAGATCGGGGTCTCCTCCACCTATCCTCAAAGTTTGGGCATGATTGGTTGGATGGGGAAGGAGAACCTCAAGGATTAAGCTCAGCAACAATGGAGGAGAGAGAGAAGAGATAAAATCGTGTTGGGGAAGAAGGGGCCCTTAAATAGGCTCCTCCAAATCCAACCGTTATGTCCAGATTTGGCCTAAGCGGTACTACCGCTTCTGGGAAGCGGTACTACCGCTTCTGGGAAGCGGTACTACCGCTCTGAGTTCGAAATCCTCCCAGATCTGGTCAAAGGACGCAGAGCGGTACTACTGCACGAGGTACCGCTTGAGGTACCGCAATAGGGTCCAGACCTTACTGGATCCAAAGCGGTACCAGGGCGGTACCAGGGCGGTACGACCGTAATTCGGTTACGGTACCTAAGCTGTACCGTGAGCGGTACTACCGCTCGTGAGCGGTACTACCGCCCCAGGTACTACAGGGGTACCGTAGCGTGTTCTAGGAGATGAAGTCAGCGCAGACTCAGAGCGGTACCGAGGGCGGTACCTATAGGGGTAGCGGTACTACCGCTACAGGTACCGGTAGTACCGGCCTGGCTAAATCTGGTTTTCTTCCCTTTTTCTCTCCAACTATGTTACCTCGCTAAACACACACAAAACCAGAAAACCTATCAACTACGTTTAAGTCTTCCGTACTTGACGCGTCCGGCGAGGTCACCGTATACTTGCAAATCTAACAATGATACTCAAGGCACACGGTGAGATTACTCAAGTGTTGTCATCAAACACACAAAACTTGGGGTGTGAATTTTGCTCTTACAATCTCCCCCTTTTTGGTGTTTGATGACAACACAAGAGTTGACAATAACATATGATATTATGATGAGATCATTAGATTTGCAAAAACTCAACAGAGCTCCCCCTACACATGTGCATATCATGAATATGTATTTGAATATAAATACACATGTTATAGAGACATCACTCCCCCTAGTTTTTACAAACCAAGCACATATGCAACATAGATAAATGACATGTTCAAGTAGCATATGCACAATATGGAGGTAACATAAGATCATGCATGGAGATTTGGGTGAAGTTATCATACCATCGCCTTGAGAATACCCAAACTCACAATAAGATGCCTTCATAGGGTTGTTGATGTAGCCATAAGACAAGATAAGCAACTAGAACCAAACGGCTACAAACAACAAAAGGTCCCCATCCACCTAGGAACTTCTCCCCCTTTGGCATCGGAACACCAAAAAGGAGGGTAATGAAACTAGAAGGATGGAGGAAAAGAACATACAACCAAGCTTGCAAAAATCACGAGAAAACAAGCTTGAGGGAGGTTCTCAAAAACAAGAAGAAGAAAGCAAAGAAGAAAGACAAAACAAGGTCACAAAGAACCGAAAAACCCTCAAGGAGGGGGTGTTGGTGGCCGAAGCCACCGTGTAAGAGTATAGTAGTTGTGAGGTCGCGTAGATGTATCTAGGACTCACGGACTACAACTCAACATGAAGCTCATAAGTCACTTAATTGACAAATAGCAAATGTTTTGGATTTCTTTATGCATTATGGGGGAGGGATAGCTCAATGGATTTAAACCGCACTCCCCCTATGTCCATGCGTGCCTTTCATCTAGATAAGACGGTAAGATTGGTATGTGCGCACGACGGTCAAGCAAAAGATGGTAAGATTGCTTGAAACCGTGCACACATACCAACGCTTAACATTATATCCGGGCGAGAGGCACAAAGGTAGAGAAGCGAACCTATCATCGAACGGTAGAGCTTGGTATCCACCGCCTTGCCGCCCTCGTCAAGAGTGAGTTGACACTTGAGTTGCATCGGAGTTCCAATCCCCTTGGCATCCTTCATATCAAAGCGCTTGATCATGTCTTGGAGGTACTTTGCTTGATTGATGAAGGTGCCTTGTCGCATTTGCTTGATCTCGAACCCAAGAAAGTACTTGAGTTCACCCATCATTGACATCTCAAACCTATTTGTCATCAACATAGCAAACTCATCGTTGAATTTTGTGTTAGTAGAGCCAAATATGATGTCATCTACATAGAGTTGGCATACGAAAAGCTCCGCATTGACCTTCTTAGTAAAAAGAGTGGGATCGATTTTCCCCACTTTGAAACCACGGTCTTCAAGCAACTCCTTGAGATGCTCATACCAAGCTCTAGGAGCTTGTTTGAGACCATATAGGGCCTTTTTGAGCTTGAAGACATGGTCCGGGAAATGGGGGTCCCCGAATCCCGGGGGTTGCTTCACATATACTTCCTCATGTAGAGGACCATTAAGAAAAACACTCTTAACATCCATTTGTTGCAACTTAAAGCCATGATGTGAGGCAAAGGCCAAAAGGATACGGATGGACTCGAGCCTTGCAACGGGTGCAAAGGTTTCACCAAAGTCCACGCCTTCGACTTGAGAATAGCCTGCTTGTGCCACCAATCTTGCTTTATTGCGGATGACTGATACGTCTCCAACGTATCGATAATTTCTTGTGTTTCATGCCACATTATTGATGTTATCTACATGTTATATGCACACTTTATGTCATATTCGTGCATTTTCTGGAACTAACCTATTAACAAGATGCCGAAGTGCCGGTTCTGTTTTCTGCTGTTTTTGGTTTCGAAATCCTAGTAACGAAATATTCTCGGAATTGGACGAAATCAACGCCCGGGTTCCTATTTTGCCCGGAAGCATCCGGAACACCCGAGAGTCGCCGAGTGGACCCACGGGGGCCCGGACCATAGGCCGGCGCGGCCCGGGCCCCGGCCGCGCCCCCCTATAGTGTCGGCGCCCCTTCGACCTTCTGACGCCGCCTCTTCGCCTATAAGAAGCCCCTGGATCAGAAAACCCTACACCAATTGACGAAACCCACAAAAACCTTCCAGAGCCGCCGCCATCGCGAAGCCAAGATGCGGGGAAAGGATCTCTGTTCCGGCACCCTGCCGGAGCGGGGAAGTGCCCCCGGAAGGCTTCTCCATCGACACCGCTGCCATCTCCACCGCCATCTTCATCACCGCTGCTGCTCCCATGAGGAGGGAGTAGTTCACCCCTGAGGCTGAGGGCTTCGCTGTAGCTATGTGGTTCATCTCTCTCCCATGTACTTCAATACAATGATCTCATGAGCTGCTTTACATGATTGAGATCCATATGAGTTTTGTATCACTACTATCTATGTGCTACTCTAGTGATGTGTTATTAAAGTAGTTCTATTCCTCCTGCACGTGTGTAAAGGTGACAGTGTGTGCACCGTGTTAGTACTTGGTTTGTGCTATGATCATGATCTCTTGTAGATTATGGAGTTAACTATTGCTATGATATTATTGATGTGATCTATTCCTCCTACATATGCATGAAGGTGACGGTGTGCATGCTATGCTAGTACTCGGTTTAGTCTGTTGATCTATCTTACACTAAAGGTTACTAAAATATGAGCATTATTGTGGAGCTTGTTAACTCCGGCATTGAGGGTTCGTGTAATCCTACGCAATGTGTTCATCATCCAACAAAAGTGTAGAGTATGCATTTATCTATTCTGTTATGTGATCAATGTTGAGAGTGTCCACTAGTGAAAGTCTATTCCCTAGGCCTTGTTCCTAAATACTGCTGCGTTACTACTCGCTGCGTTACTACTTGCTGAGTTACTACTGCTTGTTTACTTGTTTCTATGCGTTACTCTGCTGCAATACCACCACCATCAACTACACACCCGCAAGCTATTTTCTGGCACCGTTGCTACTGCTCATACATATTCATACCACATGTATTTCACTATCTCTTCGCCGAACTAGTGCACCTATTAGGTGTGTTGGGGACACAAGAGACTTCTTGCTTTGTGGTTGCAGGGTTGCATGAGAGGGATATCTTTGACCTCTTCCTCCCTGAGTTCGATAAACCTTGGGTGATCCACTTAAGGGAAAACTTGCTGCTGTTCTACAAACCTCTGCTCTTGGAGGCCCAACACTGTCTACAGGAAAGGAGGGGGAACGTAGACATCAAGCTATTTTCTGGCGCCGTTGCCGGGGAGGAAAGGTAAACGGCACACACACACCGGCAACCCCGGCAACAAGCACTTTTCTGGCGCCGTTGCCGGGGAGGAAAGGTAAAAGGCACTCATACTCCGGTCCCAGGTAAAGTATTTTTCTGGCGCCGTCGTGCGTGTGCTCGAAGCTATTTCCTTTAGATCCTGCAATTGCATCTTGTTGTTTCTTGTTTACACTAGTTGGCATAATGGACAACAATGAGCTTCTTGTTCTATTTCCTGATTTAAAACATGGATTGTTTGATGCGGAAATTAAAAAACCTATGAAATCTTATTTGCATGCTGGTAGTAATATTAGTATGAACGCTTTGAACACCATTGTTGATAATGATATAGAAAGTTCTAAGCTTGGGGAAGCTGGTTTTCATGATATTTTTAGTCCCCCAAGCATTGAGGAGAAAATTTTCTTTGATGATACTTTGCCTCCTATTTATGATGATTATAATGATATTGGTCTTTTGGTGCCACCTACTATGGAGAGTAAATTTTGTTGTGATTATACTATGCCTCCAACACTTGATGAGAATAATAATGATAGCTACTTTGTTGAATTTACTCCTACTACAACTAATAAAATTGATTATGCCTATGTGGAGAGTAATAATTTTATGCATGAGACTCATGATAAGAATGCTTTATGTGATGGTTATATTGTTGAGTTTTCTCATGACACTACTGAAAGTTATTATGAGAGAGGAAAATATGGTGGTAGAAATTTTCATGTTACTAAAACACCTCTCTATATGTTTAAAATCTTGAAGTTGAGCTTGTCTAGTTTTTCTATGCTTGTTGCATTATGCTTGTTGAATTTGTTTATTTACAAGATTCCTTTGCATAGGAAGCATGTTAGACTTAAATGTGTTTTGAATTTGCCTCTTGATGCTCTCTTTTGCTTCAAATACTATTTCTTGCGAGTGCATCATTAAAACTGCTGAGCCCATCTTAATGGCTATAAAGAAAGAACTTCTTGGGAGATAACCCATGTGTTATTTTGCTACAGTACTTTGTTTTTATTTTGTGTCTTGGAAGTTGTTTACTACTGTAGCAACCTCTCCTTATCTTAGTTTTGTGTTTTGTTGTGCCAAGTTAAGCCGTTGATAGAAAAGTAAGTACTAGATTTGGATTACTGCGCAGAAACTGTTTTCTTTGCTGTCACGAATCTGGGTCTAATTCTCTGTAGGTAACTCAGAAAATTATGCCAATTTACGTGAGTGATCCTCAGATATGTACGCAACTTTCATTCAATTTGAGCATTTTCATTTGAGCAAGTCTGGTGCCATTTTAAAATTCGTCAATACGAACTGTTCTGTTTTGACAGATTCTGCCTTTTATTTCGCATTGCCTCTTTTGCTATGTTGGATGAATTTCTTTGATCCACTAATGTCCAGTAGCATTATGCAATGTCCAGAAGTGTTAAGAATGATTGTGTCACCTCTGAACATGTGAGTTTTTGATTGTGCACTAACCCTCTAATGAGTTTGTTTCGAGTTTGGTGTGGAGGAAGTTTTCAAGGGTCAAGAGAGGAGGATGATATACTATGATCAAGAAGAGTGAAAGCTCTAAGCTTGGGGATGCCCCGGTGGTTCACCCCTGCATATATCAAGAAGACTCAAGCGTCTAAGCTTGGGGATGCCCAAGGCATCCCCTTCTTCATCGACAACATTATCGAGTTCCTCCCCTGAAACTATATTTTTATTCCATCACATCTTATGTGCTTTGCTTGGAGCGTCTGTTTGTTTGTTTCTATTTTTGTTTGTGTTTGAATAAATTGGATTACATCATGCTTGTGCGGGAGAGAGACACGCTCCGCTGGTTCGTATGAACACATGTGTTCTTAGCTCATAATATTCATGGCGAAGTTTCTTCTTCGTTAAATTGTTATATGGTTGGAATTGGAAAATGATACATGTAGTAATTTGCTATAAATGTTTTGGGTAATGTGATACTTGGCAATTGTTGTGCTCATGTTTAAGCTCTTGCATCATATACTTTGCACCTATTAGTGAAGAATACATAGAGCATGCTAAAATTTGGTTTGCATAATTGGTCTCTTTAAGGTCTAGATAATTTCTAGTATTGAGTTTGAACAACAAGGAAGACGGTGTAGAGTCTTATAATGTTTTCAATATGTCTTTTATGTGAGTTTTGCTGCACCGGTTCATCCTTGTGTTTGTTTCAAATAAGCCTTGCTAGCCTAAACCTTGTATCGAGAGGGAATACTTCTCATGCATCCAAAATACTTGAGCCAACCACTATGCCATTTGTGTCCACCATACCTACCTACTACATGGTATTTTCCAGCCATTCCAAAGTAAATTGCTTGAGTGCTACCTTTAAAATTCCATCATTCACCTTTGCAATATATAGCTCATGGGACAAATAGCTTAAAAACTATTGTGGTATTGAATATGTAATTATGCACTTTATCTCTTATTAAGTTGCTTGTTGTGCGATAACCATGTTTACTGGGGAACACCATCAACTCATTGTTGAATTTCATGTGAGTTGCTATGCATGTTCGTCTTGTCTGAAGTAAGGGCGATCTACACTGAGTTGAATGGTTTGAGCATGCATATTGTGAGAGAAGAACATTGGGCCGCTAACTAAAGCCATGCTCCATGGTGGAAGTTTCAGTTTTGGACAAACATCCTCAAATCTCTAATGAGAAAAGAATTAATTGTTGTTGAATGCTTAAAGCATTAAAAGAGGAGTCCATTATCTGTTGTCTATGTTGTCCCGGTATGGATGTCTAAGTTGAGAATAATCAAAAGCGAGAAATCCAAATGCGAGCTTTCTCCTTAGACCTTTGTACAGAGCGGCATAGAGGTACCCCTTTGTGAAACTTGGTTAAAGCATATGTATTGCGGTGATAATCCAGGTAGTCCAAGCTAATTAGGACAAGGTGCGGGCACTATTAGTACACTATGCATGAGGCTTGCAACTTATAAGATATAATTTACATGATGCATATGCTTTATTACTACCGTTGACAAAATTGTTTCATGTTTTCAAAATCAAAGCTCTAGCACAAATATAGCAATCGATGCTTTTCCTCTATGAGGACCATTCTTTTACTTTCAATGTTGAGTCAGTTCACCTATTTCTCTCCACCTTAAGAAGCAAACACTTGTGTGAACTATGCATTGATTCCTACATATTTGCTTATTGCACTTATTATATTACTCTATGTTGACAATATCTATGAGATATACATGTTACAAGTTGAAAGCAACCGCTGAAACTTAATCTTCTTTTGTGTTGCTTCAATACCTTTACTTTGAATTATTGCTTTATGAGTTAACTCTTATGCAAGACTTATTGATGCTTGTCTTGAAGTGCTATTCATGAAAAGTCTTTGCTATATGATTCACTTGTTTACTCATGTCATATACATTGTTTTGATCGCTGCATTCACTACATATGCTTTACAAATAGTATGATCAAGCTTATGATGGCATGTCACTCCGAAATTATCCGTGTTATCGTTTTACCTGCTCGGGACGAGCAGAACTAAGCTTGGGGATGCTGATACGTCTCCAACGTATCGATAATTTCTTGTGTTTCATGCCACATTATTGATGTTATCTACATGTTATATGCACACTTTATGTCATATTCGTGCATTTTCTGGAACTAACCTATTAACAAGATGCCGAAGTGCCAGTTCCTGTTTTCTGCTGTTTTTGGTTTCAGAAATCCTAGTAACGAAATATTCTCGGAATTGGACGAAATCAACGCCTAGGTTCCTATTTTGCCCGGAAGCATCCAGAACACCCGAGAGTCGCCAGAGTGGACCCACAGGGGGCCCAGACCATAGGCCGGCGCGGCCCAGGCCCTGGCCGCGCCGCCCTATAGTGTCGGCGCCCCTTCGACCTTCCTGCGCCGCCTCTTCGCCTATAAGAAGCCCCTGGATCAGAAAACCCTACACCAATTGACGAAACCCACGAAAACCTTCCAGAGCCGCCGCCATCGCGAAGCCAAGATCTGGGGGACAGGATCTCTGTTCCGGCACCTGCCGGAGCGGGGAAGTGCCCCGGAAGGCTTCTCCATCGACACCGCTGCCATCTCCACCGCCATCTTCATCACCGCTGCTGCTCCCATGAGGAGGAGTAGTTCACCCTGAGGCTGAGGGCTTCGCTGTAGCTATGTGGTTCATCTCTCTCCCATGTACTTCAATACAATGATCTCATGAGCTGCTTTACATGATTGAGATCCATATGAGTTTTGTATCACTACTATCTATGTGCTACTCTAGTGATGTGTTATTAAAGTAGTTCTATTCCTCCTGCACGTGTGTAAAGGTGACAGTGTGTGCACCGTGTTAGTACTTGGTTTGTGCTATGATCATGATCTCTTGTAGATTATGGAGTTAACTATTGCTATGATATTATTGATGTGATCTATTCCTCCTACATATGCATGAAGGTGACGAGTGTGCATGCTATGCTAGTACTCGGTTTAGTCACGTTGATCTATCTTACACTAAAGGTTACTAAAATATGAGCATTATTGTGGAGCTTGTTAACTCCGGCATTGAGGGTTCGTGTAATCCTACGCAATGTGTTCATCATCCAACAAAAGTGTAGAGTATGCATTTATCTATTACTGTTATGTGATCAATGTTGAGAGTGTCCACTAGTGAAAGTATAATCCCTAGGCCTTGTTCCTAAATACTGCTGCGTTACTACTGCTGCGTTACTACTGCTGAGTTACTACTGCTTGTTTACTGTTTTACTGCGTTACTACTGCTGCAATACCACCACCATCAACTACACACCCGCAAGCTATTTTCTGGCACCGTTGCTACTGCTCATACATATTCATACCACATGTATTTCACTATCTCTTCGCCGAACTAGTGCACCTATTAGGTGTGTTGGGGACACAAGAGACTTCTTGCTTTGTGGTTGCAGGGTTGCATGAGAGGGATATCTTTGACCTCTTCCTCCCTGAGTTCGATAAACCTTGGGTGATCCACTTAAGGGAAAACTTGCTGCTGTTCTACAAACCTCTGCTCTTGGAGGCCCAACACTGTCTACAGGAAAGGAGGGGGAACGTAGACATCAATGACCGTGCCACTTTCATCTTGCTTGTTCTTGAAGATCCACTTGGTGCCGATAACATTGCGGCAATGATCAGGTCGCTTCATGAGAGTCCATACATCATTCCTCTTGAAGTTGTTGAGTTCCTCTTGCATTGCATTCAACCAATTGGGATCGTTGAGAGCATCATCAACTTTGAGTGGTTCCTCCATAGAGACAAAGTCATGGTGCGCACAAAAGTTTGCAAGTTGCCTCCGAGTGGTGACATTTCTCTTTAGATCACCAATGATGTTTTGCAAGGAATGGGACTTGAGACGCAAGTGTCTTGTGGTGGGGTCTTCACGGCGAGTGTCGGCTAAAGGATATGGTTCTTGTGAGTCCTCTTCGCCTTCATCACGGTTTAGGTCCTCGCCTTGACCTCCATTGTCGTTGAAAGAGGCAACTTTGTCATGAGATCCGGACGGCTCGGGGTATAGGGAATATTATTGTCCATGAAGATTGTCCCCGAACCACTCGGAGAAGAACTTGAAGCTTGACCTTGGTCACTTGATGTTGAGTGTTGAGGTAGACGAGCTTGCGGTGTATGTTGTTCTTGAGCTTGTTGAGGTGAACTTGGACTTGATTGTTGTTGTAGATGTCGAGGTTGATCTTGAGGTTGAGGTTGAACTTGAGGTTGTTGTAGAGGTTGACTTGCATTTGTTAGATCAATGGAAGAAGCTTGGCCTTGTGGTGTAGATGGCTCCACTTGGGTGGAACTTGGTCCTTCCCCGGTACTCATAGAAGGTAGCTTTTGAGGTAGGCGAATGCCAACACCCATCCTTCCTATGGTATCCAGGGGAATTGCATCTTCTTTCTCACAAGAAGCACTTAGCTCCTCCAAAGATCTATCATCTTCATCGAACGTCACATCACAAGACTCTACAACCCGTCCATTTGACTTGTTGAAGACTCTATAGGCGTGAGAATCCGTAGCATAGCCAACGAAAATTCCTTCTTGAGCTCTTGAATCAAACTTGGATAGGCGTGTGTCCTTGACAAGTATGTAGCATTTGCATCCGAAGACCTTGAAGTATGACACATTAGGCTTATTGCCGGTGAGGATCTCATATGGTGTCTTTTCAAGACCTTTGCGAAAGTAGAGGCGATTAGTAGCATGGCATGCGGTAGAGATAGCTTCCGCCCAAAAATTGTAGTTGGACTTGTATTCCATCATCATGGTTCGAGCGGCTTCAATCAAGGTTCGATTCTTCCTTTCGGCGACCCCATTTTGTTGGGGAGTATATGGCGTGGAGTATTGGTGTTGGATTGCTTCTTCGCCGAGGAAGTCATCCAATGTGTAGTTCTTGAACTCCGTTCCATTGTCGCTCCTTATTGCGAGGATCTTGTTGTCGTACTTGCGTTGAACTTGGTTGGCAAACTCCATCATGGTCCGTTGAGTCTCACTCTTGTACTTGAAGAAGAATACCCAACAATAGCGTGAATAGTCATCAACGATGACGAGGCAATACTTCTTTCCTCCAAGACTTTCATGAGATGGTGGACCAAATAGATCAACATGTAGGAGCTCCAAGCATCTTGTGGTAGAGATGATAGTCTTGGCCTTGTGAGGAGCTCCATGCATTTTTCCTTGTACGCAAGCCCTACAAACACGATCCTTGCAAAAAGAGACATCTTCTTTTAGTCCGAGAATGTGGCCACCCTTGTGAAGACTTTGCAAAGTCCTCATGTTGACATGGGCTAGTCGGCGATGCTATAACCAACCCTTGTCACCTTTGGCGAATAGGCAAAGAGCGGAAGACATTGTCTTTCCAGAGAAATCGACAACATACAAACCGTTCTCTACATATCCAACAAAAGCTACATTGAGTGTCTTGCTCCACAAGAGGACCACCATATGTTCATCAAAGAATGTGCATAAACCCATACGAGCAATTTGATGAACGGAGAGTAAGTTGTAACCAAGGGTCTCGACAAGGAGGACATTCACAAGTGAGATGCCGGGTGTTACCACCACCTTGCCAAGACCCAATACCTTAGAGCACGTGTTGTCGCCATATGAAACGGTAGAGAGAGAAGGCACGAGTTCAACAACAATATCCTTGCTTCCGGTCATATGACTTGTGGCTCCACTATCAACCACCCATTTAGCGCCACCGGAAGCATAGTCCTACAAGGAATCAAGTCTTGGATTAGGTACCCATTTTTCAATGGGTCCTAGCATGTTAGTAACAAGGGGTTTGGGAACCCAAATAGTCCAATCAACATTGTCCTTTTGAGGACCAATAAAGCGAGCACGAATATGTCCATAGTAATCAACAAAAAGAACATGAGAAGGGTTGTTAGAGCCGGCGAAACTCGTCGAGGCGGAGTTGGGTACTCCATCTCTTCTTGAGCTAGCATTGCTCCCTTCAAGGTTGGTCTCCATGTTCTCCTTGTCCTTCTTCTTCCGGGTCCTCCTCTTCCTCTTTCTCTTTGGCTTGGTAGCCACTCCTCCTTCATAGCACGAGCCCTGTTTGGCTCCATCTTTAGTTTCAATGATTCCTTCCAAGTACTTGGCTTGAACTTGGAGTCTATCAACCTTGGCCTTCAAGCGATTGACTTCATCTTCATGCTCCGGGTGTGGATGGCAAATATCAAACACTTGGACCTCCTTTGCCTTGTTCACGCGGAAGTGTTCCATCAAAGCTTCTTCTTGGAGAGCGTTCAACTTCATGAGCAAGCGCTTGTAATTCTCCATCTTGGCAATGTCGCTTTCATGAGTGCAACATGCACGATCCTTGCTCAAAGGAAAGTACTCCTTCAAGGTTTCTTCTTGCATGGAGTTGACCTCCATGAGCTTGGCTTCCCTTCTCTTCAAGGCGGCTATTTCCTCCTCATGATCACAACACGTATCCTTCTCCTTGCTCATGCGGAGACACTCCACCAACGACTCTTCTTGCTTGCTACTCAAACTCAACAGCTTGGCCTTGGTGATCTCAAGAGCGGCAATTTCTTCTTCATGGTTGCAACATGAGGTGTTCTCTTTGAACAAGCGGTAATATTCATCCAAGGCTTCTTCTTGAAGAGCATTGACTTCCAAGAGAAGAGCATTGTGCCTTCTCAAGGAAGTGACTTGATCCACAAGCTCATCATGGCAAGAATTGGGGTCTTCATCATCTTTCTCTTTGTTGGCTTCCTCGAGCGAGAGCATCTTCTTCTTGAGGTCACCAACCAACTCAAGAGCATGGTCTCGATCCTTGGTGACTCGTGAAACAATAGCTTCATTCTTGTCTTCAAGAACGATGACACTAGCTTCAAGAGACATGCGAAGATTCCGTTCATCATCAAGCTCCTCCTTGAGATTGGCAAGCTCAAAGGCCGCTTCCCTTTCCAACTTCTCCCACTTCTCGATAAGATCTTGTGCCGCACCAAGTTGGGCTAAGAGAGCCCCAACATGAATCTTGGTATCCCCCTTCATGTTAGTGAGAAAAGAATCCAAGGAATCCAAACCCATAATCTCACGTTTAACGGTGAGACTAGTGGCATCACCAATATATAAGGCATTAGTAGAAGATGATGGTTTGGAAGGAGATTTTACCTCCGTGGATACCTTTGCCATAAGGCACCGAGCATTGTTGGTGACGAGGTTCTCATTAGGAGAGTCAAAGAGAGAGTTGGAGGGAGTGGAAATGGCGATGGCGGCCACTCCCTCTCCTTCCTTGTTGGAGCGCTTGTCCTCATGCTCCCCATCTTCATCGGAGGTGTACTCTTCTCGAATGATGAAGGCTCTAGGCTTCTTGTTGGAGGAGACCTTGTCGTCATCGGACCTTGGGGAGAACTTGGAGAATCCTTTGGAGAGTGGCTTGTACCTATCCTTTGGGATAAGCTTTCCACCATGATCTTCTCTTCTCTCAAACATACAATCCGCGACAAAATGATTCTTGTCACCGCAATTGTAGCATGTTCTTCCCTTTGTCCCTTCTCTTGGGCTCTTGGAGAGTCTTCTTGGAGAATCACGTGATCTTCTTGGTCTTGTGTTTCGGGACATGTTTCCATCCCAAAACTTCTTGGCGGCGAGAGCCATGTGCTCATGGTAGTTGACCTTGAGATCATCCGATCCCCACTCAACGGGATCCTCATCGCTTTCACTAGCTTCATGCACCTTCATCTTCAATGCAAGGTTGGGCTTGCGGGAGTTGTGGGCGCGAGCAACAAGATCCTCCGCATTCTTCTTGGATATGTCCAAAGCGATGACTTCGCTATGGACTTCATCGGATGTCATAGCACGAAAGGAGGCGTTTTGGCGGATGGCCGTCAACTTCACTTCCTCATAAGGGAGGAGAGCGTTGTAGAACTTGCGCTTGATCAAATGGTCATCCAGGAACGTTGCTCCAAGATCTTGCATTTGCACGGCAAGAGCGATGAGGCGCCGATACATTTCTTCGGGGGTCTCTCCTTCAACCATGACGAAATTGTCGGCCATGTTGTTCACTTCATCTAAACGAGAGCTTTGGATGCTTGCATTGCCGAGGAAGAGCTTCTCAAGTTTGTCCCATGCTTCCTTGGCGGTCTTGAGCGAGCGGATATGAGCGCGGTCCTTGGGGGTGATGGCCATATGAATCATGTTGATGGTGGTGGCATTGAGTTGGTCATCCACCACATCTCTTCTTGTCAATTTCTTGGGATCTCGTGGTGAATAGCCCTCCTCAATGATACGCCAAAGCTCGGTAGAAGCGCTGCGCACATGAGAACGCATTAAGAATTGCCAATTCTCAAAGTTGTTTGACTCAAGAGACGGTGGTGAACCATGCGACAAGATATGCGGCATCGGTATCGGAACGTTGATGGTGTAATCATTTGGTGGTGGCATCGCATGATAACTCCCTTGACGTTCCTCAACCGGTGTGTCATCATCCTTCCCTTTTGTTGAAGTGTCGGTATCCCCAAGCCCTTCCTTTTGTGGATCTTTTGTCGCTTCCGCGACAAAATCAACAAGAGTAAGGGTGTTAGCTTTTGGTGGCGGATCCTCGGCACTTGCTTTTGGTGGAGGGTTTGGTTTTTGTACAACCAACTCCATCATCATCGCCTTCATTTGGGCAACGATGGATGACTCCAATTTCTTGAGGTCATCCAACGTAGCCGTCGTGGAATCGATGGGCGATGATGGAGCGGGTGGCACAAGGGAAGGTGACCCATTCTTATCCGCCTCTTGTTCGGCCATTTCTTAGGCGCTAAAGCCCGAACAAGAAAACCTTGCTCTGATACCACTTGAATGGATCATAGCGAACAAGAGGGGGGGGGGGTGAATGGCGCTACGACAAGTTTTAGTCTTTTCCAATTTTTATGCAACGGAAGGTAAAGGTGTGAACTTTAGCAATAGGGGTGATCCTACAATGAATATCGGATGAGTGCAATGATACGTCTCCGACGTATCGATAATTTCTTATGTTCCATGCCACATTATTGATGATATCTACATGTTTTATGCACACTTTATGTCATATTTGTGCATTTTCTGGAACTAACCTATTAACAAGATGCCGAAGTGTCAGTTGCTGTTTTCTGCTGTTTTTGGTTTCAGAAATCCTAGTAAGGAAATATTCTCGGAATCGGACGAAATCAACGCCGAAGATCTTAGAATCCCCGGAAGCATCCAGAACACACGAGAGAGGCCAGAGGGGGGCCACAGGCCCACCAGACCATAGGCCGGCGCGGCCTGGGGGTGGCCCGCGCCCCCCTATGGTGTCGTCGCCTCGTTGACCTCCTGACGCCGCCTCTTCGCCTATTTAAGCCCCCTTGACCTAAAACCTCGACACGAAAAAGCCACGATACGAGAAACCATCCAGAGCCGCCGCCATCGCGAAGCCAAGATCGGGGGGACAGGAGTCTCTGTTCCGGCACGCCGCCGGGACGGGGAAGTGCCCCCGGAAGGCTTCTCCATCGACACCACCGCCATCTTCATCAACGCTGCTGTCTCCCATGAAGAGGGAGTAGTTCTCCATCGAGGCTCGGGGCTGTACCGGTAGCTATGTGGTTAATATCTCTCCTATGTACTTCAATACAATGATCTCATGAGCTGCCTTACATGATTGAGATTCATATGAGTTTTGTATCACTATTCATCTATGTGCTACTCTAGTGATGTTATTAAAGTAGTCTATTCCTCCTCCATGATGTAATGTTGGCAGTGTGTGCATCATGTAGTACTTGGCATAGTTTATGATTGTGATCTCTTGTAGATTATGAAGTTAACTATTACTATGATGGTATTGATGTGATCTATTTGGTTATGTTGATCTTTCATGCACTCTAAGGTTATTTAAATATGAACATTGAATTGTGGAGCTTGTTAACTCCGGCATTGAGGGTTCGTGTAATCCTACGCAATGGTGTTCATCATCCAACAAGAGAGTGTAGAGTATGCATTTATCTATTCTGTTATGTGATCAAAGTTGAGAGTGTCCACTAGTGAAAGTATGATCCCTAGGCCTTGTTCCTAAATACTGCTATCGCTGCTTGTTTACTGTTTTACTGCGTTACTACTGCTGCGTTACTACTACTTGTTTACTGTCCTGGGCAAAGCACTTTTCTGGTGCCGTTGCTACTGCTCATACTTATTCATACCACCTGTATTTCACTATCTCTTCGCCGAACTAGTGCACCTATTAGGTGTGTTGGGGACACAAGAGACTTCTTGCTTTGTGGTTGCGGGGTTGCATGAGAGGGATATCTTTGACCTCTTCCTCCCCGAGTTCGATAAACCTTGGGTGATCCACTTAAGGGAAACTTGCTGCTGTTCTACAAACCTCTCGCTCTTGGAGGCCCAACACTGTCTACGGGAAAAGGAGGGGCGTAGACATCAAGCTATTTTCCGGCGCCGTTGCCGGGGAGGAAAGGTAAAAGGCACTCATACTCCGGTTCCAGGTAACGATACTTTTCTGGCACCATTGTGTTTGTGCTCGAAGCTATTTCCTTTAGATCCTGCAATTGCATCTTTTTGTTTCTTGTTTACACTAGTTAGGCATAATGGAAAACAACAAAAATATGAGAGATCTTTATGAACTTTATCTTGAATTAGGACATGATGTGTTTGAAGAGAGAATTAAAAAACCCATGGAACTTTATATGCATGCTAATGGGAATGTTATTAATATGAATGCTTTGAACACTATTGTTGCTAATGCTATGGAAAATTCTAAGCTTGGGGAAGCTGGTTTTGATGAGCATGATCTTTTTAGTCCCCCAAGCATTGAGGATGAAATTTACTTTGATGATACTTTGCCTCCTATTTATGATGATTATAATGATAGTAATCTTTTGTTGCCACCTGTTATGGAGGATAAATTTGATTATGATTACAATATGCCTCCTATATTTGATGATGAGAATAATAATGATAGCTACTTTGTTGAATTTGCTCCCACTACAACTAATAAAATTGATTATGCTTATGTGGGTAGTAATAATTTTATGCATGAGACTCATGATAAGAATGCTTTATGTGATAGTTATATTGTTGAGTTTTCTCATGATGCTACTGAAAGTTATTATGAGAGAGGAAAATATGGTTGTAGAAATTTTCATGTTACTAAAACACCTCTCTATGCGCTGAAATTTTTGAAGCTACACTTGTTCTATCTTCCTATGCTTGTTACTTTGCTCTTCATGAACTTGTTTATTTACAAGATTCCTTTTCATAGGAAGCATGTTAGACTTAAATGTGTTTTGAATTTGCCTCTTGATGCTCTCTTTTGCTTCAAATACTATTTCTTGCGAGTTCATCATTAAAGCTGCTGAGCCCATCTTAATGGCTAAAAAGAAAGAACTTCTTGGGAGATAACCCATGTGTTATTTTGCTACAGTACTTTGTTTTTATTTTGTGTCTTGGAAGTTTTTTACTACTGTAGCAACCTCTCCTTATCTTAGTTTAGTGTTTTGTTGTGCCAAGTAAAGTCGTTGATAGAAAAGTTCATACTAGATTTGGATTACTGCGCAGAAACAGATTTCTTTGCTGTCACGAATCTGGGCAAAATTCTCTGTAGGTAACTCAGAAAATTATGCCAATTTACGTGAGTGATCCTCAGATATGTATGCAACTTTCATTCAATTTGAGCATTTTCATTTGAGCAAGTCTGGTGCCTCAATAAAATTCGTCTTTACAGACTGTTCTGTTTTGACAGATTCTGCCTTTTATTTCGCATTGCCTCTTTTGCTATGTTGGATGGATTTCTTTGTTCGATTGACTTCCAGTAGCTTTGAGCAATGTCCAGAAGTGTTAAGAATGATTGTGTCACCTCTGAACATCTGAGTTTTTGATTATGCACTAACCCTCTAATGAGTTTGTTTTGAGTTTGGTGTGGAGGAAGTTTTCAAGGGTCAAGAGAGGAGGATGATACAATATGATCAAGAAGAGAGAAAGATCTAAGCTTGGGGATGCCCCGGTGGTTCATCCCTGCATATTTCAAGAAGACTCAAGCATCTAAGCTTGGGGATGCCCAAGGCATCCCCTTCTTCATCGACAAATTATCAGGTTCCTTCTCTTGAAACTATATTTTTATTCGGTCACATCTTATGTACTTTGCTTGGAGCGTCTGTATGTTTCTTGTTTTTGTTTTTGTTTGAATAAATGCTTGTGTGGGAGAGAGACACGCTCCACTGGTTCATATGAACACATGTGTTCTTAGCTTTTAATTTTCATGGCGAAGGTTGAAACTGCTTCGTTAATTGTTATATGGTTGGATACGGAAAATGCTACATGTAGTAATTGCTATAATGTCTTGGATAATGTGATACTTGGCAATTGTTGTGCTCATGTTTAAGCTCTTGCATCATATACTTTGCACCTATTAGTTAAGAAATACATAGAGCATGCTAAAATTTGATTTGCATATTTGGTCTCTCTAAAGTCTAGATAATTTCTAGTGTTGAGTTTGAACAACAAGGAAGACGGTGTAGAGTCTTATAATGTTTACAATATGTCTTTTATGTGAGTTTTGCTGCACCGCTTCATCCTTGTGTTTGTTTCAAATAGCCTTGCTAGCCTAAACCTTGTATCGAGAGGGAATACTTCTCATGCATCCAAATACTTGAGCCAACCACTATGCCATTTGTGTCCACCATACCTACCTACTACATGGTATTTCTCCGCCATTCCAAAGTAAATTGCTTGGGTGCTACCTTTAAATTTCCATTCTCTACCTTTACAATATATAGCTCATGGGACAAATAGCCTAAAAACTATTGTGGTATTGAATATGTACTTATGCACTTTATCTCTTATTAAGTTGCTCGTTGTGCGATAACCATGTTCCTGGGGACGCCATCAACTACTCTTTGTTGAATATCATGTGAGTTGCTATGCATGTTCGTCTTGTCTGAAGTAAGGGAGATTTACCACCTAATGGTTAGAGCATTCATGTTGTTAGAGAAGAACATTGGGCCGCTAACTAAAGCCATGATCCATGGTGGAAGTTTCAGTTTTGGACATATATCCTCAATCTCATATGAGAAAATTTATTGTTGCTACATGCTTATGCATAAAAGAGGAGTCCATTATCTGTTGTCTATGTTGTCCCGGTATGGATGTCTAAGTTGAGAATAATCAATAGCGAGAAATCCAATGCGAGCTTTCTCCTTAGACCTTTGTACAAGCGGCATAGAGGTACCCCTTTGTGACACTTGGTTAAAACATGTGCATTGCGATAATCCCGGTAATCCAAGCTAATTAGGACAAGGTGCGGGCACTATTAGTATACTATGCATGAGGCTTGCAACTTGTAAGATATAATTTACATAACACATATGCTTTATTACTACCGTTGACAAAATTGTTTCTTGTTTTCAAAATCAAAGCTCTAGCACAAATATAGCAATCGATGCTTTCCTCTTTGAAGGACCATTCTTTTACTTTTATTGTTGAGTCAGTTCACCTATCTCTCTCCACCTCAAGAAGCAAACACTTGTGTGAACTATGCATTGATTCCTACATATTTGCATATTGCACTTGTTATATTACTTTACATTGACAATATCCATGAGATATACATGTTACAAGTTGAAAGCAACCGCTGAAACTTCATCTTCCTTTGTGTTGCTTCAATGCCTCTACTTTGAATTATTGCTTTATGAGTTAACTCTTATGCAAGACTTATTGATGCTTGTCTTGAAGTACTAATCATGAAAAGTCTTTGCTATATGATTCACTTGTTTACTCATGTCATATACATTGTTTTGATCGCTGCATTCACTACATATGCTTACAATAGTATGATCAAGGTTATGATGGCATGTCACTCCAGAAATTATCTTTGTTTATCGTTTACCTGCTCGCGACGAGCAGAAACTAAGCTTGGGGATGCTGATACGTCTCCGACGTATCGATAATTTCTTATGTTCCATGCCACATTATTGATGATATCTACATGTTTTATGCACACTTTATGTCATATTCGTGCATTTTACGGAACTAACCTATTAACAAGATGCCGAAGTGCCGATTGCTTGTTTTACGCTATTTTTGGTTTCAGAAATCCTAGTAAGGAAATATTCTCGGAATCGGACGAAATCAACGCCCGGGGGCCTATTTTGCCACGAAGCTTCCGGAAGACCGAAGAGTCAACGAAGTGGGGCCACGAGGTGGCCGGGAGGTAGGGCGGCGCGGCCCCACCCTTGGCCGCGCCGGCTCGTCTCCTGGGCCCCTCGCGACGCCCCCTGACCTACCCTTCCGCCTACAAATAGCCTTCGTCGCGAAACCCCCAGTACCGAGAGCCGCGATACGGAAAACCTTCCAGAGACGCCGTCGCCGCCAATCCCATCTCGGGGGATTCAGGAGATCGCCTCTGGCACCCTGCCGGAGAGGGGAATCATCTCCCGGAGGACTCTACACCACCATGGTCGCCTCCGGAGTGATGTGTGAGTAGTCTACCCCTGGACTATGGGTCCATAGAAGTAGCTAGATGGTTGTCTTCTCCTCATTGTGCTTAATTGTCGGGTCTTGTGAGCTGCCGAACATGATCAAGATCATCTATCTGTAATTCTATATGTTGTGTTTGTTGGGATCCGATGAATAGAGAATACCATGTTATGTTGATTATCAATTTATATCTATGTGTTGTTTATGATCTTGCATGCTCTCCGTTATTAGTAGATGCTCTGGCCAAGTTGATGCTAGTAACTCCAAGAGGGAGTATTTATGCTCGATAGTGGGTTCATGTCTCCGTGAATGCGGGGAGTGAGAGAAACCTCTAAGATTATGGATGTGCTATTGCCACTAGGGATAAAACATTGATGCTATGTCCGAGGATGTAGTTATTGATTACATTACGTGCAATACTTAATGCAATTGTCTGTTGTTAGCAAGTTAATACTGGAGGGGGTTCGGATGATAACCTGAAGGTGGACTTTTTAGGCATAGATGCATGCTGGATAGCGGTCTATGTACTTTGTCGTAATGCCCAATTAAATCTCACTATACTCATCATAATATGTATGTGCATGGTCATGCCCTCTTTATTTGTCAATTGCCCAACTGTAATTTGTTCACCCAACAAGCTGTTTATCTTATGGGAGAGACACCTCTAGTGAACTCGTGGACCCCGGTCCAATTCTCTTTACTGAAATACAATCTACTGCAATACTTGTTCTACTGTTCTCTGCAAACAATCATCATCCACACTATACATCTAATCCTTTGTTACAGCAAGCCGGTGAGATTGACAACCTTGCTGTTTCGTTGGGGCAAAGTACTTGGTTTGTGTTGTGTAGGTTCCACGTTGGCGCCGGAATCCTTGGTGTTGCGCCGCACTACATCTCGCCGCCATCAACCTTCAACGTGCTTCTTGACTCCTACTGGTTCGATAAACCTTGGTTTCTAACTGAGGGAAACTTACTGCTGTACGCATCACACCTTCCACTTAGGGTTCCCAACGGTCGCGTGATGTACGCGTGTCACAAGCCAACTCCTGCCCCAAGCTCATCCAAGCCGGAGGTCAAGTAGACCACCCTGTCTTCTTACTTTTTTCTTTTTATTTCTTCCTTTTGATGCTGTTGCCAAAGTAGCTTTTGGCGACACTTCTCCCACTAGTTCGCTAGGGTGTCCTCCATTGTAATGCCTTGTAAATATTCTGAAAATCAACGGAATTCTATTTTGCTTGATGATTGATGTCGAACCTTTTGTTTTCAGTTGATATTTGATAACTACACTTCAACTCCTCGTCCCTCCGATGTTTTTCCTACTTCCTCTCGCTCGAAGAAAACGCCTATTGATAGTGAGTTTGGTGAAGATTCCTCGAGTAAGGGTTCAGTGCAGGACTTGGAGGAACTTCGTCAGCAACTTCAGTATGCGAAGAAGCAAACACTTGTGATGATGGAGCAATCTCGAAAATCATCCGAAAAAGAGAAAGTTGCGCTGCAGCAGGCTCAGGAAGCCATAGCTGCCAAGGAAGCCGCCATTTCTGAAGCTGCAAAGGCAACCACCTGAGAGAATTTTATGCTCAAGTTGATGAATGAAGCCAGTTTGGATATGTCAGGTATGTTTTTGCAAACCAAAACTTCTTCTGTTTTTTCGCTGTTTCCTCCTTTGAAATTCTTGTGCTGTCGCCAAATAGGTTCCTTTCTAGACACTGCTGCCGAAGACCAAAGGGTAGACACAAGGACAAATCTCCTGGTTAATCTTTCACTTGACCATGGTTCTCTGTTCTAGGCCACTCCAGAACGCACCCGACAGATTGTCAGATTTCAGGACCACGCTTGTCAAGTTCGTGAGTTCCTTGATTTCTGTACAAAAACTTTGTCCTTAGTTTATAGTATCATGTTTCCTCGGAACGAAATACCAGATACTCTTCCTGCTCTGATGGAAAAATTTCGGGATGCCCCTCGTATCCATAATATTGTGCGAGCTCAACTGTCTGCTGGGGCAAGATTCGCCATGATTATGATACAGATCTGCTACCGAAAATTGGATCTGACGAAGATTGTCGCTAAGTGTCTAGCCAAACAGTCGAAGCGAATTGACAAAGGATTAACTTGTCAAAAACGGGATCATAGCTACAAATACAACTATGATGGTTCTCTTTCCCGCCACAAAGCTCGTTGGGTTGTCCGCGGCTTCTCCCAACAACCTGGCATTGACTACGATGAAACCTTTAGCCCCGTCGTCAAACCGGCCACTATTCACCTTATTCTCTCCCTTGCAATTTCCTCCTCTTGGCCAATTCACCAACTAGACGTCAAAAACGCCTTTCTCCATGGAAATCTGAATGAAACTGTCTACAGCCAACAACCCTTGGGCTTTGTCGATACTCGCTATCCCAACCATGTGTGTCTCCTTCATAAGTCTCTATACGGTCTCAAACAAGCTCCTCGGGCTTGGTTCCAACGCTTCGCCACATATGCCTGCTCCATTGGATTTGTTGAATCCAAATCAGACCCCTCTCTCTTCATCTTTCACACACACACCACCACTGCCTATCTCCTTCTATATGTCGATGATATCATCCTAACAGCCTCCACATCATCTGCTCTTTCTGCCATCATCTCCTCCTTTTCACATGAATTTGCCATGAAGGACCTTGGCCCTCTTCATCACTTTCTCGGAATCTCTGTCTCCCGTACATCTACCAGCCTCCATCTCTCCCAGCGTCGCATACTGTCTTGACATCCTTTCCCGTGCCGGCATGAGTGAGTGTCACCCAGTCTCCACACCTGTCGATACACAAGCCAAACTATCCGCCACCACAGGCTCTCCTGTTTCTGATCCTTCTCTTTACCGCAGTCTTGTTGGGGCCTTGCAGTATGTCACACTCACACGACCTGACCTCGCCTATGCCGTCCAACAAGTATGTCTCCATATGCACGATCCACGTGAACCTCATTTTCTCCTCATCAAACGCATCCTTCGATATATCAAAGGCACACTAGATTTAGGCCTCACCCTTCACTCCTCTACCTCCACAAATCTCATTGCCTACTCCGATGCCGGTTGGGCTGGTTGCCCAGATACCAGACGCTCCAATTCCGGGTTCTGCATGTTTTTCGGTGACAACTTGATATCCTGGTCTTCTTGACGGCAGAACACTGTTTCCAGGTCTAGTGCAGAGGCGGAATACTGTGCAGTTGCCACTGCTGTGGCCGAGTCCTGCTGGGTTCGGCAGTTGCTACAGGAGCTTCATCGACCGGTCACCACTGCCACTGTTGTTTTCTGTGATAATGTCAGTGCGGTTTACCTGGCGCATAATCCAGTGCAACATCGGAGAACAAAACACATCGAGATAGACATCCATTTTGTACGGGAGAAGGTCGCCCTTGGCGCTGTTCGTGTTCTTCATGTGCCATCGACATCCCAGTATGCAGATATTTTCACCAAGGGACTTCCTCGAGCTCTATTCCTTGACTTCAGATCCAGTATTCACGTCGATGCTCTTCCCGGTTCAGACTGCGGGGGCGTGTTGGAGAGTACTGTACGGCAACCATCTATTGTATGTAATTTAGGAAATATACCAAAGTCGGTTCCTAACCGACTCAACTTGTAGCTCAAGCATATCCCTTGTACATGACTATATATATGAATCAATGAGAGGAGGAGGCGCACATATTGTGCATCCAAACACAAACTTACACATGTCTTTAAGCCCCAAACAAGGGCTCCTGCATAACCAGAAGTTATACTGATTCGAAGTTAACTAGTTGAGCGTGATTTAAAGTTTGTGAAGCTATCTAAAAACTTTAGAGCCTCTCGTGATGGTGTGCAAAGTCGGGCCCCCTAAACCAGAGGCTCTATTTTTTGTTTCGTCGTGTCTTTGGCCGTATACACAAACTCCATAATAATGAAATATGTTCCAAACTTTTATGTTTGGACTTCGGGCCGAGTCCATTTCAATTTTTTTTTTCAAAACCATATTAGAAAAATGGATTCAAATCCACCCGAAATTTAGACATCAAAACGGACTGAAAATGCACCGTATCATCGTTCATCCTCGTAGCAACTATCATCGTACATCATCCGAAAGCATATGGAGTAAAAAAAAAAGAAAAAATCATCCAAAAGCAAACATTTTGAGAGAAGACAAGAAAGTCATACACGTTACTCAACGCCATGAGCATCACACATCACCGTTGTCGTTGCCATTGTGGCAACGACACTCCAACATGCGGAGCTCCACACTCCAACATGCGGAGCTCCACTAGCTCCAACATACATGTAATGTTCAACTATTTGTATGTACTTCCTCCGTCCCATGAAACATGTTTGAGATTTATCTAATTTTGAATGTATTTAGATACTAAATAGTAGCCAGATATATCTAAATTTTAATAAATCTCAGACAAGTTTAATGGGGTGGAGGGAGTACTTTTGACAAATTTTGAGCCTATGTGTCACATTTTGTGGTGTTTTCAATGACAAATGAAATTTGCACTTAAAGTATGGCACCCAACCCATGTGTTAAGTCCTGGATCAGCCACTGACCAATGGCAATGTCACTCCAACATACGATGGTGCACTACTAACCCAAATCATCATCGAAGCTAATATCTTTCCACCATTATCTCCCAAATGTTTCTTGCCATGTAATTCATCCCACTTTAATCGACCACCATGATTATGTTTTCCTCAAGCTATGTTGTTCATTTCCCTGACGTGTCCTGCTTCAACCTCATCAACTCGAGTCTCGAGGGCAAAGCCTACATGGGCCTTGTACTCATTTAGTTCATGTTCGTTGAGTCCATGTGTCTATAGGACAACTGCCCCTTCCGGTTCCAGGATGTCTCGACCAGGTATTGGTATTTTTTTTTGAAACAACCTTCCAAGTCTTTTACTTCTTTTTCAGATTCACGTATTTCGTCTAATTTGAGTAGTCTTGGGGTCTCATTGGGTACTACATCTGATGAGATCTCGGTTTCGGCTAATGTGTTGAGACAGACAGAACTTGACAGTTTAACGGTTGTTTCGAACGTTCCGTCATAGCCGATGATGAAGAGGATGACATCCTAGATGGTCAGCTTCTCTCGGCTATCATTGGTAATATCTCAGAGATCGACTTAGAACACTCGGAGCTTAGTTCAGTTTATGACCTAAAAGCTTCAACACGTGGTTCTAGGTCTTCACCTGGTAAGAAGTCTCGTAGGTATTGCAAGAGGTCTAAATCTAAAATAGTTTCTCAATGAATGGCATGTTTCGGAATAGCAGAGGTCTTGGTGACTTGGCTAAGCATTCTCACATTGCCGATGGTTGTAGAGAGTATGATTTAGATTTTATTGCAATATCGGAGACGGGTAGGCGGAATTTCTCACAGAGTTTTCTCGACCGTTTATCGGGAGGGATTAACTTTCAGTGGTTTGCCCACCTCGTGGTAGGTCTGGGGGCATTTTACTTGGCGTCTGCATAGACACCATGACTGGTCTAGCTAGTTCTGATGGCGAGTATCACATTAAGCTCGACATTCAGAATAAGGCTGATGGGTTCATGTGGAGTCTGGTTGCTGTGTATGGTGCTGCCCAAGACGCTTTTAAGGCTGACTTTTTATGTGAGTTGGTAAATCTTACTAAAGATAATCCATACCCGATTTTGATCGGTAGTGATTTTAATTTACTAAGATTTCCTCATGAAAAAAATAAAGGTCTTTTTGCTGGACATTGGCCTTTCTTGTTTAACGCTGTCATTGATAGTCTTGACTTGATAGAGGTGTTTATGTCCGGTCGACAGTTTACTTGGGCCAATAGCTTGCCTGAGCCCACATACGAAAAACTAGATCGCGTGTTGATGGATACCGAATGGGAGAATAAATACCCCATGGTGTCTGTCCGTGCACTAGAACGTATTAAAAAATTGTCTGACCATGCTCCTATCCTCTTAACTACTGGGAACCCTAGACCTGTTTGTAAGCGGCCTTTCAAATTTGAACTTGGCTGGTTCCAGAGAGAAGGGTTTCATGAGATGGTTAAGACGGTTTGGGAAAGGCCAGTTGGTGGTAGTACTCCAATCTTGAGATGGAATAACAAGATGCGTGCAATGCGCAGACATCTCTCTGGTTGGGCTACCCATATGACAGGCATTCTTGAGAAAGAAAAGGCTCGCTTATCAACCTTGATTGATGAGCTTGAGGCTTTTGCTGAGGTAAGACCGTTGACTACGCACGAGATTGAAATTAAGAACCAGTCCAATGCGCAGATGGCGAGTCTACTTCGCGAGGAGAAACTCAAATGGTACCAACGGTCCAAGGCCCAATTCATTTTGGAAGGAGACTCAAATACGCGATATTTCCATGGTATAGCCAATGGGAGACATCGGAAAAAACGTATTCATTCTCTTATTCAAGATGAAGGGTTGATTGAAGGTCATGAGCAACTCAAATCTTACATTACTAATTATTATAAAGACTTGTTTGGTCCTCCAGATGAAAGCTCTTTTTCCCTAGATGAGGACTTAACAGCCGACATACCCCAAGTTTCTATTGAGAAAAATGGCTTACTTACTGCACCTTATTCAGAGGAAGAGGTGCAGAAGGCTATTTTCCAAATGGAATGCAACAAAGCACCAGGTCCTGATGGTTTTCCAGCGGAGTTTTACCAAACCTTCTGGGATACTATTAAAGTGGATCTTCTAGATTTGTTCAGTGCTTTGCATATTGGACAACTAGAATTATTTCGTCTAAATTTTGGTGAAGTAATCTTGTTACCAAAAGTTAATGAGGCGGAAAGGATTCAACAATATAGACCTATTTGCCTTTTAAACGTAAGTTTCAAGATTTTCACGAAAGTGGCCACCATTAGACTTAATACGGTTGCGGATCATGTAGTTCGGCCATCTCAAACCGCTTTCATGCAAGGAAGAAATATCCTTGATGGAGTGGCGGTTTTGCATGAGACGGTACATGAGATGCATACTAAGAAATTAAATGGGGTTATTTTAAAATTAGATTTTGAAAAGGCTTATGACAAGGTCAAGTGGTCTTTCCTACAACAGACACTCAGGATGAAAGGTTTTTCTCCTGAATGGCGTGCTTTAATAAATGATTTTGTGTATGGAGGTAGTGTGGCAATTCAGGTTAATGATGACACCGGCCATTATTTCCAAACACGAAAAGGGTTACGCCAAGGGGATCCGGTATCACCGATGTTATTTAACATTGTGGCGGATATGTTGGATATACTCATAGAGCGGGCCAAGTCTGATGGTCAAATTGAAGGGGTGATTCCTCATCTGGTTGATGGTGGTTTATCTATCCTTCAATATGCCGATGATACAATTCTGTTTATGGATCATGATCTCCAAAAAGCTCAAAACCTAAAATTAATTTTGGTGGCTTTTGAGCAGTTGTCGGGATTGAAAATCAATTTCCATAAAAGTGAATTGTTCTGTTTCGGTGATGCCCAAGATGATACAGCTCTCTATACAGAGTTGTTCGGTTGCGGGCAAGGCCAATTTCCCATTCGCTATTTGGGTATTCCGATTCATTACCGGAGACGCACGATCGCTGAATGGAAAATAGTAGAAGAAAGATTACAGAAGCGCCTTAGTAGCTGGAAAGGCAAATTGCTATCCCTGGGAGGAAGATTGGTACTCATTAATTCGGTACTGACAAATATGGTACTGTATATGTTATCATTCTTCCTTTTGCCAAAAGGAGTTCTGCATAAACTCGATTATTATCGATCCAGATTCTTTTGGAAAGGGAATAGCGAGAAAAAGAAATATCGACTGGTTAAACGGAGTGTAGTTTGTAGTCCCAAAGATCAAGGCGGGCTTGGTGTTCATGACCTGGAAGTCAAGAATACAGCCCTGCTGGGTAAATGGCTTTTTAAGCTCCTTACCGAGGATGGGATTTGGCAAACTATCCTTCGGAGAAAGTATATCGGCTCCAAGACGTTATCTCAGGTGGTTTGGAAACCTGGAGATTCACACTTCTGGGCTGGTCTAATGGCGTCAAAAAATGTCTTTTTTCGTCATGGTACTTTCTCAATTAAGAATGGGGCACATATACGTTTCTGAGAAGATGCTTGGTTAGACAATGCACCTCTAAGTGAACAGTATCCTGCGTTGTATAGTATCGTTCGTCGCAAAGGAGATACCATTGTCACAGTAATGGCTACCTCTCCACCGAATGTGACGTTCCGACGTGTTTTGCTAGGACAAAGGCTAGTGACATGGAACGCTTTAATTCATAGGTTGGGGGATGTTAACCTATCGCCTGAACCAGATGAATTTAGGTGGAATTTACATGTAGATGGCTCTTTCTCGGTAAAATCCTTATACACCGCCATAATTCATTCTGATTTACCGGTTGATAATAATAAGAAAATTTGGAAGATGAAGATACCATTAAAAATAAAAATATTTGGATGGTACCTTCGTCGAGGAGTCATCCTCACCAAAGACAATCTTGTTAAGCGGAATTGGCAAGGAAGTTCTCGATGTGTTTTTTGTCATCATGATGAAACTATTAAACACCTCTTCTTCCAGTGCCAGTTTGCGAGATCTATTTGGTCTGTCATCCAAGTAGCATCTACCTTGTATCCTCCCACTAGTGTGGCCAATGTCTTCGGTAATTGGCATCATGGTATAGATTCAAGGTTCAAGTTGCTTCTTAGGGTGGGGGCGCTAGCAGTTATCTGGACGCTATGGCTGAGTAGAAATGACAAGATTTTTAATGACATTAACTCCTCTTTGTTGCAGGTCATCTACAGATGTACATGGATTCTTCGTTCATGGTTACCTCTTCAGCGTATGGAGAACCGAGACCTATTTACGGAGGTCTGTACACGATTGGAGGCTACGGCGAGGGATACTTTTTCCCTACATGGGTGGCAGCATAGTCTACGGATTGAAACCCCACCCACACATTAGGAGTTTTGCGATTCATCGTTCCGATATGTATTTCGCCTAGTTTTTTAGTTTGGCATCTTTTTTGGACTTGATATTCATAAACGGCTATGTGCATCCTGGTTATGCAGAGGCTGGATGTAATTGCTTTCCCAAAAATAATAAAACATCCTTTATCGAAAAAAAATTAACTTATAGGCATAGCAAATTCGCTAGCCACCAAACCCAGTACATCACTGGGAACAGCGTCTGGCCAGAACTGGCCTTCACTATAAATACCCGAAACTCCTAGCGCCGCTATCGCATGCGCTACCTTATTACAATCACGTTTGGAAAAGACGAAAGAGCTAGCAACAAAGTTTAGTCTAGCAAGCATTCTTGCATCCCTCACCAAAACCCCAATCGGCGATCTGTCGTAGTCGGCCTTGTTCAAAGCATTCACCAGCACTTCGCAATCGGATTCCACTATAATCCGGGTCATCCCCCAATTCGATGCCGCTTCGAGCGCGTGTATACAAGCCACCACTTCAGTATGAATAGCACTTTGAGGAAAGTCGATCATACCCGCTCCTGCCCCAGCCACTTGGCCCATTCTATCTCTGATGACAAAACCCCACCCCCCTCTTTTTGGGTTGTCCGAGAAAGCTCCATCAACATTGATTTTGAGCAGATCATGTCCTGCCGGCGGTAGCCATCTTCTTACCTCCTCGGGCTGCCTGGCTTTGACTCCCTTGTGTGCATAGAATTCAGAGAATTTCATTGCCCATCTTCGCACCTGGAAGGCAACCTCATCCACTGTCCTCTCTCCATCATTTGCATTTCTTTTGTTCCTCGCCGTCCACCACTGCCAAAGTAACGCAATAATCCGCAGCCTCATCTCCTCCTTCATATCGAAAATGGTCATCAGCATATCCTGTGCATTGGAACATTGGCATAGTCTCAGTCTGATCTAGTATTAAACCTGTGTGAGTTGGCCCCACAATAATGTGAACGATCTTTGTTATTCAAATTGGTACCCATTTTTGTGAAAATCTTTAAACTGACATTCAACTCAAATGGGCCGACACGACGTTTACCAGCACCACATCATCTTTTTTGGGGGGGGGGAGGGAGAAGGGGTAATTACCTCAAAGTTCAGCTGAAACAAAGGGCTAGGCAATCCACATATACACTTCACAACACCCCCACTCGCGTGTGACGGGAGAAGAGTGTAAGGGTACATTGCCCCTATGTGTGGTTTTGGTAATTAATGACAACCCCTATGGACTAATGTTTTCATTGAGTTTATATGAAGGAATATTCCATAGGTACTACTTGCTCTCCATGTGTTGGATTCAAGTATGGATGCCATGAAGATAAAGGTATACCTTGTGTATTGGCATCAAGATCATCGGTATGAAGATATATATGTGATATGATCAAGAAGAAGAAATGAAGATGGAGTTCTTATGTGGAACTCAATATTAGCCATGCTCTATCTTATGTGAGTATGAGAAGATACAAGGTTGAGTTGGGAAAGTTCAAGATGAGCATCTTGAGTGAATCACATGCTTGAAGCTTGCCGTCCATTTGGTGATAATGGACATGTGAAGATGTGCATCAATAGGGCTTTCCCATCATAGTGTATGGGGGAGTATTTCTGAGTCTTCACGGAGCAACATTGATCAAGTGAGGCATTCCGGCTTGAGTGAAGCTTGAAGAGTTATCATCAAGATCAAGCGGGATGCGCAAGGAAAAGGTATGGACTTGCTAGGTTTTCCTTTTACCGGTCTCAAGGTGGATGTTGGGAGACCGGATTATAGGATAGATAGCCGCACTATTAAGAGGGGCTTTCGGTTGGGTAACTTGATCACATCGTCTTAGGGAGCTCAATCCTTTGCATACTTTGCATATCCCTATTGCTTCTTGGTGTTTCTCTGTGAGAGGTTCTTGAGCTTGTTGCTAGCTTTACAACAAGCCCAAGTTCATCGAAAACGGAATCCGCATGCATCTTCTATTGCGTTTTCGAGTTTGGACGTCTTCACTGTTTCTTAACGGTGGGAGACTCCCTCTCTAAAATCATCTAAAATGTTCTGTGAGGAGTCTCCATATTTCCAGTTTTTGTTGGGGTTCTATTCGTCGTTATCTTTCCAACAAAATTGGTTTCATGTCAATCGGGGTCCGGACACAAAAGTTATCACAGTTTTTGTATAACATGATTTCCTGCTGGCCTGGTTTCTAGCCCGGCGTGACCGGCCGTCTGACCGGATGGCCCGGTTCAAACCGGCCCCTGGACCGGTGCCATCCGGGCACTATCCAGTAAGCTTTTAATCTTGGTCCGGTTTCTAGCCCGGCGTGACCGGCCGTCTGACCGGATGGCCCGGTTCAAACCGGCCCCTGGACCGGTGCCATCCGGGCACTATCCAGTAAGCTTTTCAGCTTGGTCCGGTCACTAGCCCGGTCGACCGGTCTGTGGACCGGATGGCCCGGTCTGTGGCCCGGTCTGACCGGGTCCTGAACCGGACGGCCCGGTCCCAGACCCGGTTGACCGGCCTCCTCGACGGCTGACTCAACCCAACTTTTCCCCAACGGTTATATTTGCTCTTGGGCTATAAATAGCCCTTCTTCCACCTTGGGCTGAGTAGTTCTTCCCATTCTATCACCTCCATTGTTGCTATTTGAAGAACTTGCTCTCCCCCTTGATTCCTCCAATCATTCTTGCTCATATTTGAGGATTTGAGAGAGGAGATCTAGATCTACACTTCCACCAAACCATTTCTTCTCTAAGTGAGGGAATCTCTTGGGATCTAGATCTTGGAGTCTTTGGTTGACTTTCCCCCTTGTTCTTCCTCTCCAATCTCATCCTAACATTCGTTGCTTTGGTGGGATTTGAGTGTGAAGGACTTGAACACCTCCGGTGTTCTTGCTTTGCATCATTGCATAGTGTTGAGCTCTCCACCACGATTTGTTCGAGTGAGAGACCGTGAGCTTGTTACTCTTGGAGGGTGACCTCCTAGTTGGCTTGGTGATTGGTGCTCCGGTGATCTCTTCAAGAAGATTGTGAAGAGGCCCGGGCTTCTCCTTCGTGGAGCTTGTGAAGTGGTTGTGGAGCTTGCCATCTCCGGAGCGGAGGAAAAGCTAACCATAAGGAAAGGGCCATTATCCTTCGTGGGTGTGGTTCGGAGAATAGGGTGAGCCTTCGTGGCGCGGGGAATCCTTCGTGGGACCTCCACTCCTCCAAACGTGACGTACATTGTTGCAAAGCAAGGGAACACGGGAATACATCCTCGTCTCCGCGTGCCTCGGTTATTTCTATACCCGAGCTCTCTTTCCTTGTGATAGCCATCGTGCTTGAAGTACATATATCTTGCTATCACCTGTGCTACATATATCTTGTGCCTATCTTGCTTAGCTCTAGTTGCTATTGTTACACTTAGTTGAGCTTAGCATATTTAGGGTTTGTGCTTGTAAACTAAACGATAATTTAATTCCGCATTCATACAAGATAAATCCGCAAGAGTTTGTAATTGCCTATTCACCCCCCCCCCCCCCTCTAGGGGGCATCTCGATCTTTCAAAGAGAAAGTCAACACGTGAAAGAAGAAGAGCACACCGAAACAGCGGTGGCTAAAAAGGGGGGCAACATCAATTTTTAGGCTTAATTGCGAAAACCTGGATTTGAACTCGAGACCTGGGCTCTGATACCATGTTAAGCTTCATGCACTAGCCACTTGAACCAAAAGTCCGAACTGATGGAAAGGGCTAGGCAATCCACATATACACTTCACAACAACAAAGACAATGTTCCTTGCTGGAACTCAGTTAACAAAGCCATCAAAATCCCCTTTAATCACTTCCCAAAACATTTGATAACACTCGGTGGGGACCCATCTACCCCCGAAGCTATATTATGTTCCATTTGGATGATAGTTTCTTGAACTTCCTTCTCCACGAAGGGAGATCCTTCTCTTTGAGGTAAAAACTTGGGGCACATCTTCCACCATGGACTCGTCCATGGGAAAGAAATTGGTAACCGGATAACCGAACAAAATTTTGAAATAATTCCCATATCTTTGTTTTTTGGTAGATCATGCTTTCGTTTCCAAGACAAGTAGACAACATTATTCTATTACATAGAGATTGCCAAGTAAACAAGGGCAATTACAGGCCTCCAGCTTTACAAGGAAAGGACACCTTCAAAGTTTACTAGACGGACCAAGATACTTGGAGTAGCGGGCTTGAGCAATGATTTTGCCAGATTTCTTCTTTAGTTCCACAGTAGCCACTCCTACTGCTTTTCCAGCACGCAGAACCTTGGCCTCGATATCAATCTCTTCCTACAATTGACAACATAGGGTGTCATCATTATTGTACAATACAAGAGAACTTATGCAAAGAAACATTGATATTCCAACAGCTTAACTTCTGTCTCAAGATTGACATGTTCGTCCATACACTTTAGAATAAAACTGCAACTTGGTTAGGTTTTAGCACTAGAGAATTTTTAACAAGAATTATAAACTAAACAAATCTTGGTACACCAAAACTGATAATTAAACGGAATTTTCCATGTATACAACAATTTATCGTCTTCAGTGGCATCTCTATCTGGTGCTCGCAGAGTGCAGTACAATTGTTGAATATAGCAATTATTGGCTCTTGGTGAATATACACTATGTTGGGCTCACTGTCAGTCATCAAATTTCAACACAGCAGCACTAGATAATGTAACTGAGCTTATCTACTCTATTATCTATATACCAATAAAAAAGCACCACTCACGTTTGACACAACCGAGCCTGTCTGTCCGTAATACTACATCCAAGGGCTCTCAATTAAGTGCAGATTACAGAAAAACCAGCCTTAGGTAGTCTTTAATTTTCCCATTAACACCTAATCGCCTCCCTATTCTCGGCTTTTCTCCATTGTTCACCGGTGTTGGACACAACAACTTTGAGTCCTGGTACTAGTTTTAACACATATGAACCTTATTGATAGCGTGCCCCATAGCAAGAGATTCCAAATAAACTAAGTATAAAAATTGACATGCATATTTTGAGTTCAGCTATCTCAGGTGCACCTGAGAAGAAATGATATTTGGAAAGTGCTCAGAATGCATTAATTTTCACTCTTTGGTGTCAGGAACACTCTATGTGTTCATATACTGCCAAACTGACCTGCATATTATGCCATCCATTTCGTTAGAGAATTTCACTGGTTAATGCAAGAAGAGTTCAGTGGACAGGCTCAGTTTCATCGAAGCATAATTTAGCACCTGATGTTCTTATCTAATTTTTTGTGACTTCATTTGTATCGCCAAGATTTAAAAATATATGTAGCATTGTAGCAGCATATCATTCGCATTAGTGGGAATTTGGATAGCCATTTTGTGGAAGGCTTGTTGTCTGCACCCAGAATCTGGTGGCCATTCTTGTTGGGACCTGATCCAAGCTACCACCCTAACATGCTTATCTTCCAGGCCGTAAGAATTGAGTCATAGCTTTTGTATTTCCACTGCTGTTAGTGAAACTGTTATGACCGGTCTGGTCTACCGCCTGAGGGGGCCCATTGGCCCAACCGGCCAAGCTTAGTTAGGGGCTTAGCCCAGTTAGCAGATTAGGGTTTCGCTAGTTCTCTTATATATACAAGTTGTAATAGGCTAAATCAAGCAAGCAATAATCAGATATCATTATTGCCGACTCCCAGAGGAGTCGGCCTTCTCCTGTCCGCGCCGCCCAAGCCCTAGCCGCCGCCACCGCGAGCTCGCAACGGCGCCCTGCCGCCGGCGCCGCCTTCCTCCCTCTCGCTCTCCGCACTTCCACCCCTACAATCTACGCCTCGCCTCGGTAGAACCCTAGTTTCTACCAATTTGGTATCAGAGACATCTACGATCATGTCTTCGGGCCAGATCACCGCCACCTCCGCCGCCGCCTCCGAGACGCCGCCGGCCTCCTCCGCCGCCGCGCAACTGCCGCCGCCCTCCACGGGCGCCGCGGCGCCCCTGGCAGATGTCGCCGGCGCCGCCCCCCTCCTCTCGCAGCAGGAGCTGTCGACGGCCATCCGCGACCTCGCCACCGCCGTCCGGGGCATCCGCCCGTACCTCATCGGCACGCAGGGGATGACTACGCCGGTCCCTGTCGCCACCCCTCGGTGCATACCCGGCCGCGCCGACAGCCCTCCCCGGCCAGGGAGCGCCCACTCCGCCCCCGGCCTCACCGCCGCCACCATGGGCGTCCTGGCCGCCGGCCCCCAGCCCGGGCCCCGCCTCGCTGGCCCAGGGGGTGCCCATCCAGCGGGTCCAGTTCCCGCCATCGCCCTCCCGACTCCCTGCGTGGGTGACCGCGACGGAGCCCCCGCCGATCCACTCGGCCGCACCGGCGCCATCCCCCGTCTACACCACCGCCGGGGACCCTCCGCGGCCGTCCTTCCCAGACCCGCCGCCCGCCCGCTTCGCCGAGCCGTCCGCTGGTCGCGCGGAGTACCCCGCCCAGGGCGCCACCGGCCTCGCTCCCCCACGCTACGCCAAGCTGGAATTCGCCACATACGACGGCGTCGAGGACCCCTCAGCCGGCTCAACCAGTGCGAGCAGTTCTTCCGGGGACAGCGTACCCTGGCTTCGGACCGGACGTGGCTCGCCTCGTACCACCTCCGCGGCGCCGCCCAGACATGGTACTACTCCCTGGAGCAAGACGAGGGTGGCATGCCTCCATGGGACCGGTTCCGTGAGCTCTGCCTCCTCCGCTTCGGCCCTCCAGTCCGCGGCAGCCGCCTGGCGGAACTTGGGCGTTTGGCGTTCACCACCACGGTGCAGGACTTCGCCGACCGCTTCCAAGCCCTCGCCTGCCATGCGCCCGGCGTGACGGGCCAACAGCGTGCCGAGCTCTTCATTGGTGGCCTCCCGGACCATATCCGCGTGGATGTCGAGCTACAGGCCCCGCGGGACCTCCAGACGGCGATGCACTACGCGCGCGCTTATGAGCGTCGCGCCCAGGCGGTTCAGCAGACGCCCCTGACCCGCGGCGCCCGCGCCGCCCGTCCTCCTCCTCCGGCCGCGGCCGCCACCCGCCCCGCCCCACATGGACCGGCTGGCCCTGCCCCCGCGCCTACACGCACGTTCCGCCGCCTCACCCCGGCGGAGCAGCTCGAACGCCGCCGCCTGGGACTCTGCTTCAACTGCGACGACCCATACACGCCCGGACACGTGTGCCCTCGCCTCTTCTACCTGGAGACCGTCGACGTCAAGGAGGGCGACCCGATGGCCGGGCCGGTTGCCGCGGCATCCGAGATGGCCGGACCGACCGACGCAGCTGCCACGGCCTTCGTCGTGTCCCTCCACGCGCTCGCCGGCATCCGCCACGAGCGGACGATGTTGCTTCCGGTCACCATCCAGGGCGAGCCCCTGGTGGCGCTACTGGACACGGGGTCTACGCATAATTTCCTCCCCGCCGCCACTATGCGCCGCCTCGCGCTCCAGCCGACGGGTGGGGATACCCTCCGCGTGACCGTGGCCAACGGTGACCGCCTCCACTGCCATGGGGTGGTCCAGCACGTCCCCCTTACCATCGGCGACGAGCACTTCGTCATCACGTGCGCCGGCATCGACTTGGGCTGCTTCGACTTCATCCTTGGCGTCGACTTTCTGCGGACGCTCGGACCCATCCTCTGGGACTTCGACGCCCTGACGATGACCTTCTGGCGCCAGGGACGCCACATCCGCTGGGAGGGCCTTGGGGGCACATCTCCCGCGCCGCAGCTCCAGCTAGTCTCGGGGGCCGACGACGCCGACCACCCCCTCCTGACGCACCTCCTGCAGCAGCACGGCGACATCTTCGAGGAGCCGCAGGGCCTGCCGCCCCCACGAGCATGTGACCATCGCATCCACTTGCTTCCCGGGTCGGCGCCGGTGGCCGTGCGCCCATACCGCTACCCCCGAGCTGCGAAGGACGAGCCGGAGCGCCAGTGCGCGCTCATGTTGGCGGCGGGCATCATCAGGATCTCCACGTCCCCGTTCTCCGCGCCGGTGCTCTTGGTGCGCAAGTCGGATGGCACGTGGCGATTCTGCATCGACTACCGCGCCCTCAACGCCCTCACACTCAAGGACAAGTTCCCGATCCCGGTGGTTGACGAGCTGTTTGACGAGCTCCATGGCGCGAGGTTCTTCACCAAGCTCGACCTCCGCTCGAGCTATCATCGAGTGCGCATGCACCGGAGGACATCGCCAAGACGGCGTTCCGGACACACCATGGCCACTTCGAGTTCGTGGTGATGCCCTTCGGCCTCACCAACGCGCCCGCGACCTTCCGAGCCACGATGAATGATGTCCTTCGCCCATACTTACGTCGTTTTGTGTTGGTTTTTTCGATGATATCTTGATCTACGACGCATCATGGGCGGAGCACCTGCAGGCATGTCGCCATCGTCTTCAACGAGCTTCGAGCGCATCGACTTCACCTCAAGCGCTCGAAGTGCTCGTTTGCGACGACCTCGGTGGCCTATCTCGGTCACGTCATCTCCGCCGACGGGGTGGCCATGGATGCGGACAAGGTGGCAGCGGTCGCCGCCTGGCCGACGCCGCGTTCACCCCGCGCCCTCCGCGGGTTCCTGGGGCTCGCCGGCTACTAACGGAAGTTCATCCGGGACTTCGGCCTCATCGCCTCGCCGCTCACGCGCCTGCTGCGGCACGAGGCCTTCGCTTGGGACGACGAGGCTACCGCTGCCTTCGAGGCCCTCAAGGGGCCCTCACGACGGGCCCCGTTCTCCAGATGCCGGACTTCGACAAGCCGTTCATCGTCGACTGTGACGCTTCCGGGCGGGGTTCGGTGCCGTCCTTCACCGGGGTGACGGGCCGCTCGCCTACTTCGGCCGGCCGTTTGTCGCACGCCACCTCAAGCTTGCGGCGTACGAGCGAGAACTCATTGGCTTGGTCCGGGCCGTCCGCCACCGGCGCCCCTACCTATGGGGGCGCTCGTTCCGCGTACGTACGGACCACTACAGCCTTAAGTTCCTCTTGGACCGGCGGGCCGTCGACGGTGCCCCGAGCACCGGTGGATCAGCAAGCTGTTTGGCTTCGACTTCACGGTGGAGTATCGTCCGGGGCGCCTCAACACGGTGGCCGACGCCCTGTCCCGCCGCGACGCCGATCCCGACGCCACTGAGGGCGACTCGGACGGACACCTGCTCTGCATCCGCTCGGGTCCCTCCTTCGTCCTCTTCGACCGCATCCGCCAGGCGACGGTGGCCGCGCCGGATGCCCAGCTGCTGCGGCAGCAGCTCGACGCGGGTGAGTTGGACGACCCTTGGCGCGTCACCGACGGCCTTCTCCTCCACGGGCGCCGCGTGTTCGTCCCCGACCATGATGACCTCCGCCACCAGGTGCTGCTCTTGGCGCACTCCGCCGGTCATGAGGGTGTCCAGAAGACCCTCCATCGCCTTCGCGCGGATTTCTACATCCCTGGCGATAGGGCCATGGTCCAGGATTGGGTGCGTTCGTGTGAGACGTGCCAGCGCAACAAGACGGAGACTTTGCGTCCAGCCGGTGTCTTGCAGCCGCTTGACGTTCCTTCACAGGTGTGGGCCGACATCTCCATGGACTTCATCGAGGGCCTTCCGAGGGTGGGCGGCAAGTCTGTCATCCTTACGGTGGTTGACCGCTTCTCCAAGTATGCCCATTTCATCGCGCTTGGCCATCCCTACACGGCGGCGTCTGTGGCCCGCGCCTTCTTCGACGGTATCGTCCGCCTACACGGGTTTCCCTCGTCCATCGTCTGTGATCGAGATCCGGTGTTCACTGGGCACGTATGGCGGGACCTCTTCCGCATGGCTGGGGTCCAACTCCGGTTCGGCACGGCGTTCCATCCTCAGACGGACGGCCAGTCCGAGGTGGTCAATAAGGTGATCGCCATGTATTTGCGCTGTGTTACAGGTGATCGTCCTCGCGCTTGGGTGGATTGGCTTGCATGGGCGGAGTACTGCTACAACACCTCCTACCACTCCGCTCTGCGTGCCACGCCGTTCGAGGTGGTCTACGGTCGACCTCCACCGCCTATCCTACCGGTGGATCCATCGACAGCGCGGACGGAGGCAGCTGGCGAGCTCATCCGCGCTCGCGACGAGATGCTGGCCGAGGTGCGGCAGCGTCTTGTCCAAGCTCAACGAGTCGCCAAGCACTACTATGACGGGCGACATCGGGAGGTTGAGTATGCGGTGGGTGATCGGGTGTGGCTTCGCTCGTTGCACCGCTCTCATCGGTCCCTCGACCCGCGTGCCAAGCGTAAACTTGGTCCGCGCTATGCGGGGCCCTTCATCATCGTCGAGCGGATTGGGACCATGGCGTACGGGCTTCGGCTGCTCGGGAGGGGCTCGCATTCACGACGTGTTCCACGTGGGCCTCGCCGAAGCCCTATCGCGGTGCCCCGCCGGTGGCCACTCCACCACTTCCGCCGACGGCCGAGGGTCGTCCGCTGCCCGGTCCCGGCCAAGGTGCTCCGCGCTCAACTACGTCGTGATGTGTGGCACTTGTTGGTGCGGTGGGAGGGCCTTTCCGAGGAGGAGGCGACTTGGGAGCCCCGCGAGGAGTTCCGAGCAGCATTATCCGGACTACCAGCTCGAGGACGAGCTGTTTGCGCGAGCGGGGAGAGATGTTATGACCGGTCTGGTCTACCGCCGGAGGGGGCCCATTGGCCCAACCGGCCAAGCTTAGTTAGGGGCTTAGCCCAGTTAGCAGATTAGGGTTTCGCTAGTTCTCTTATATATACAAGTTGTAATAGACTAAATCAAGCAAGCAATAATCAGATATCATTATTGCCGACTCCCAGAGGAGTCGGCCTTCTCCTGTCCGCGCCGCCCAAGCCCTAGCCGCCGCCACCGCGAGCTCGCAACGACGCCCTGCCGCCGGCGCCGCCTTCCTCCCTCTCGCTCTCCGCACTTCCACCCCTACAATCTACGCCCTCGCCTCGGTAGAACCCTAGTTTCTACCAGAAACATATCAGATAACTGTGAGAAAAATGACCACACATCATCCGCCTATAATGATGTTGGATTAATGTTCCATTAATTGAGCCTTTAAATTCCTTATTGTCACTTACATGTTTGACAAGATTTTCTGAATTTTGGACCATTCATACATCTGCGTAGTGCTTAAAAATGAGTCGTTCAAGAGGTGTTACTTTGGTAACTTGATCATCAGGCCATGTTTAGTTTTAGAACGCAATCACTGTTTTCATTGGTTATTAACGAAGTTATATTGAGATCGTAAATCATCTGGGTTACACAGATAAAAAGATAATGGCCATACTTGAGCACTGTTGCCATGTTCATGGTTGTATTTAAGTGTTTCCTTACTAACAGTCACATACTTTTGCAATGAGGGGGGTAATGAGAGTTAGATGATGTCTATTTACAACAACAACAAAAAACAGTAAAACTTTAACACACTAATAATGATGGCCCTCACATTGTGAGGGCCACCTATAGTAGTTTCTCTGAAATAATAAACTACGCTGAATTTAGGTTTGGTGTTCGCCAACATTCAGGCACAACAAACAAGCATACAATTATGATATAGCAGTTGGGTCATGGGGATTATAAGTAGGAAATACAAAGAAAACACCCCATGTAAATTGATCACGCGCCATGCATTCACACCCAATTCGTTAAGAAAGTCACTCACATCCGAAAATGCAGCATCCAGGTAGGAGATGTTCATCTCTAGTGGCGAGCCCCTGGTCTGTGCCCCAGCGGTGTAGAAGACAGCAGAGCCCACCAAGTCAACCAGCGACGCGGTTGCACCACCGTGCAGGAAGCTGCCCGAGTTCTGCGATTGATCAACACCGCAACCATCAGCGGGAGGCAGCACAACTCGTGTTTTATTGAACATTTAGATGGTGAACTACGCAGGTTTGAGTGAATACTGAAGCAAAAGGCTAACTCAGTTATTCTGAAATTAAGTTGCTCACCTACAGTGGGAAGGCAAAGTTGCCAATGAAATTGAAATAGATGGGGAAGCTATGCTGGGGGTACTACTGAAGTAATTAGCAAGCATCAAGCAGGAATTGAACGGGGAAGGGGCTAGATCTGCAGGAGGCTCACGAGGAGACGGGAGGGGACGGTGAAGTGGCATAGGAGGCGACCGGGCTCGACGGCGTGGACGCGGATGCCGCAGAGCACGAAGGCGTCGTAGAAACCGGAGGGCAGCGCGTCCACCTGCTCCGTAGGCAGCGACTCCCCCGCCGCCTCCTCCAGTAGCCGGCGAGCCTTCTCCAGCGCCGCTGACGTCGACGCCATCGGCAGGTCCGCTACCACCGATTGAGAAAGAGGAATGGAGATACAAACTGCGCCTTCCTTGCTGTCAGTGACCATTGTACTACAGTACTACTGCTTTTTTCTTTTTCTTTTTGATTGATTAACGATATAGACCCTCGGTACTAATGGGCTGAACATCCACTGAAGTATAGGCATCCGCTGACTGAAGTATGGGTAGCTTGGGCTGAGATTTTGAGCCGGATGGTCGGGCCAGGCCGGAATTTGGGCCGATGCAAAACATGGTTTAAGCCGCTTGGGCCGGCCCAGGCTTGGGCCTAGATTTTCTACCTCGGGCTTTTTTGGCCTGGCCCGAAGCCTGGCCTGGCCCGAGTTTTGCCTAGTTATAATTCCAAGTAATGAATGTATGGGAAGAGAATGGGAGGTACAAGAGCATCCCACTAGTCTTTGCCCCTCCCTTTCCTCTCGCCCACCTCCGCTCCTCTTGAGAGTCGCCAGAGAATACCCGGCTCGCTCCCGCTCCTCTCCGACGGCGTTCCCGACCGGCGTGGAGACGGATGCGTAGCATGTGATGTACAAAGTAGGTGTAGGTTTAGGGTTAGGGTTATGGTCCGTTTGGTGTTTGCCTAGGTTGCGTATGGTGTGGTGCCATTCTAGAGCTCGTCCTCTACGCCGGCGAGCAGTGCTGAGACGCGGAAGACTTGGTTCCCAATTCGATGTCCATGGAAGGCGGAGGCAGAGATCAAGTCTGGCCGGAGCTCCTTCCCCAATAAGATCGCAGTCTCTTGCCGAGCAAATTCTCGCGAATTTGTTGATTCCTTTCTCTCTCTTCTTCCCATCGAGGTGATGGTGGAGGAGGTTGGCGAGGTAAAGCTCTATGGTCATCTGCAAGGCTGGAAGTTCAGCTGCTGCACACTTCAGCGGCCCTTCGACATCCCAGTGTTGTCTTCCCGTCGACTCATATGGCCGAATTGCGGCCGCTCTAAGCTATGACGTCTACGATAGGTCTTTGGGTCTCGTGCCGGCGTCATCTCACCTCTAACCTCCCGGCTGGAGTGCCAAAGGGGGGCCCTTCAGCTCCACCAGCGCGGCTTTCTTCGGTGACTTCATCCCAAGTGGTCTCATCCCTGGCGATGGAGTGGCTGGCCGACCGCAATTGGAAGCTTAGGCGCGAGCTCGGTGGTGATGGCTTGATTGTTTTTATCTATTTGTTCTAGAGTCCTACTACCTCCAATTCAAGGAATAAGACATCCTTTTTTTACGTGTTTTTTGTTTGACCAAAAATTACTTTAAATATATAAAGATTGTTTGTATGAAATTAGCATTTTTAGAAAATGATTTTCAGTACGAATCCAACGGTGCTAATTACATATAATAAAATTAAAATTTTATTGCTCAATTTTTATGGTCAAAGTTCGTCTTGAAATACGTGTGCGCCTTATTCTTTGAAACGGAGGTAGTATTTGTAAAAGAGGAGGACTTGTCTACCGCTCTAGTTTTCTTGACGTCCTCTATGTAATTTGTATCAGTGATGATCTTTATTAATGCACCATCGGGTCCTTCAGGACCCTTCTACGTTCCAAAAAAGAGAGCATTGCACCGGTGCCCTAAAGGCGCTTGTCAACTGTGTCTGAATAATTATTTAGGAGCGCCGACAGAAATTACTAGCGTGCCTCCCAAATAGATCCCTCAAACACATATTTAATTTAAAATAGAGAAATAAAATGTGATGTCTCATTGTGTTGGAAAACGATTTTAAAATGTAGGTCTCGGTACGTTGTGTCAGTGAGAGATGGGTTACTTTATGTGATAAATTGTCACATAAATATGTGGCAAGTTGTCATATAAAGTAACCCATCTCTGTCCAACACAACACACGAAGACTGTATTTTAAATCTGCTTGCAGCACAAACTAGCACGATATTTTGTTTATTAGAACTGTGCACAAACTGTGATGTCCTCTTGTGTTGGAAACAAAATTGAAAATGCAATGCCTTTGTATGTTGTGTCAGTGAGAGATGTGGCATTACTATATGCGACAAGTTATCACATGTCGTAATATCGCATCTCTCCCTAGCACAACGCAAGAAGACATTGTATTTTAAATATGATTGCAACACAAGTTGGCATGACATTTTATTTGTTAGAATTATGCATAAATGTGTTTGGTTTGTGTGACATTTAGCAATGAAGACTATGTCGACGCCTCGTATAATAGTTTTCATAGCACATAGTCTCACACATAAATGTTTTATGACTACTAATTGTTTTTCTTGAGCCCATACACTCAATACATAAATCTCACTCATCATAAATTTGACGGATCTTCTTCAACTTATCCTTGTTCGCATTCCCAGATTTCAGAATATCAAACGAGGTGTATTCCAACGTTTTCTCCTCTTTTAGTTTTTTGTTTTCATCCTCACATATCTTATTCTCTTCTAGCAGCAAATATCTGCCCTTCTTCATTTTGCGTAACTCATTTTCAGAATTGTCCGCACCCTTCTTCAATTTTGCATACGTTTGCTCTATTGCATGCTTCACGGTGGCATCTATCCATTGATTCACTTCCCTATTTAAACATGAATGTTTTATTTCACCTTGCCCTTTTCTTCAACCATATTCCCGTACATGCCCCACAAATAGGTCATTGCATGTTGGCATGGCAAAAACCACTGAGTATCAGCCCAACCCACAAACGCACAATTGATACCATCTTACAAATATGAAATACTGATGAATTTAAGCTATTTTTTCTCCGTACTAAATTAAAACAATGTAGCACATCCCTAGCACACAACTACTTACTTTTTCTTTGAAGTAAGAGTGTCGAATCGATGGTGGAGCTGACTGGTAATGATTTTATTGCTTGTTGTTACCTTTACTTAAAAGTACTTGTAAGTTATCTTTAAATCCGAAGCAAGCATAAAAGTAATTGTTTTTAACAAGTTATGAACAAAGTAAAATAAATTAAACTAAAGTAAATGAGACTATGTGAATGATAGTAAAGTAACTGAAACTCTAGGGGTAAAGAATTCTAGAGGAATGTTGATTTTGTCTTTTATATTTGTATGTGTGTGGCAAGGTTCCTTATATGGATGCTCCTAGAAGCACTGTTTCACATCCCTCATGACCACTACCTTATCCCATCGCATGCCGCGCAGGTTCAGTAATTAAGGGTTTCCTCATGGTCATGGTTATAGGTACTGGTCATTGTGATCCTCGTATGTACATGATTGACAGAGGATACGGATTGATGTCACATGTACGCCCACGTACAGCCAACCATATACTACGATGATTCGTACCAACGTCCCTTAGGCAAATATTTCGTGGTAACACACAACATAGTTCATATGAACCAACACACCACATTTATTAAACAATCAACAAACTTCATTTAATTTCATAATTTGGCTAGGTTTATCCATTTCCCCAAGTACAAATAGATCAACTCACACATGGAGGCAAATAACATCATCATGAATGATGTGGACATGAATACCTTGAATACGACCAAATATAATACACGCATATATATTTATCAGGTGATTTCTAGTACTACATTCAAAATATATTATTCTATTATTAGAAGCAAAATATATTATTCGATTTGTTGGTGGAGTTCGTGCTTGACGATCCGACTACACGTGCAAAGCTCGTGCGCCAATGCAATCGCTAGGACAATCTCCGGGAGTTACTGAGCACGATCAGCCTAACCAGTAAGGGTCTTAATTCATACCTGAAATCGAGAACAAGTAAGAACTAAAGATGCAATCAGAATATTGCGAATAGAGATGAAAGCTTGATTGATAATGGTGGGATTCCGAATAGGCGGTCTTGTTCTGGACGTTGGCCTCAAAAGAAGTACACGTAGTTGCAGCAATTGGCTAACTTTTATTCTAATTAAAATCCAAATTCTAAACCCTAGATGAGCTAGCTATTTATTAAGAAGTTACGTGGACACAGCAGACACGGCCGCCGCCTGGAAACCCATGCGTCTCGCGTCGCCTGGCTCCAACCTTGTGTCGCTGGGCCGTTGATGTCGCTGGTCCTGTTGCATGGGCCGACCCCTCCTATTGCAGCTGACTCCAAGCCATATAATTACGGATGGATTGGCAGAATTCTCACAATGGCGTGGTCGGTTTATGCATGCATGGTCTCAAGTCTTGAACTGCATGGTGCTATGCATGGCTCGCTAGGCTAGTACCAATATATGAACCCAAATCGTCTAGCTTGAATCAAGTGCATGAGGTAGTAACGGGTTGTACATACACACACATATGCCTGCATGTGTCTATGCATGTACGTTTCCTTCCAACACTTCATCTTAACTATTTGCTTGTAGAAATCATATGTAATTCTGCTCGACTTGATCTCACATTTTCACCCGAGGTTTGTACGTATCTCTTTTATTTCTGCATATTAAAAATGCAGATGTAGTAATTTTGCTTTTAATAATAGAATAATATATTTTGAATGTAGTACTAGAAATCACCTGATAAATATATATGCGTGTATTATATTTGGTCGTATTCAAGGTATTCATGTCCACATAAATGAATCTATGGATGTAAAATGGGGGGTCGAATGAATAAAATATGAATCCAACTCAAGGTTAAGGATTACAACGAGATGACCAATGATGATGATGACGAAGATCGATGTCCTAGCCTCCAATGATCCCAAGCAATGGTGGTGATGGATCCCCTTCGGTGAGTTCCCCCTCCGGATCCCTCTCGGGGCAGGTTTAGAAGTTTTTTGGTGGCTCCGTGTCTCGCCTCTCAGTGTCTCGCTTCTCAGTTCATCTTCACGGGGTAAATATATTTGACGAGGTGACATCAACGCCATGGTACGGTTAGATGGTATGGGCAGCCCTGGCCGTAATACAAGTCCTCAAGTCTTCTGTGAACGCCACTTCACGATTTTTCCTTGGCTTGGTGTGGGTTGTTGTTGGAAGGTCTTTAATACTCCAAATCATCATTATTTCGCCTAGATATGGTTACTTAATTGGTTGCAAATCCTTCTCTTTATTTCCAAGATCATGTGAAACAAATAGAATAGGTGTGCACATGTCGTTGCCTATTCGACGGTACCCCGGAGGAGGGATCCTCACGAAGGGGGGAAGAAGTAGAGGGCCATTGGGCGGAATTCTAACGGTACGGTGGTACGTCAGTTACCTAGCTTCGGAACACGTTGCACAATGGCAGAGCCTACTGATGCTTGTCTAGAATTATCTAGGCGCTTTCGCGTTGTTACAATGAATTGTGGTTGTCTTGTTTCTAGTTCGAGATCTGCCTCTAGGGCTCCCGCGATCTGGCTTATAAAGGCGCCAGGATCTAGGGTTTACACGGGGAGTCCTACCCGGAATACAAGTTGCCTAACTACGGAATATTACATTGACGTGCATATCAAGGATCCACCTATTCCTAACTTTTCGTCATGGATCCGACTTCCTTCATGGGCGTTCACAGATCTGACTCCTAGCATAGACCTCCAAGGGTCCGGATACCTTCATGGGCCTCCATGGATCTGGCTACCTCAGTAGGTCGGTTCGGTTATGGCTACCTTCGTAGGTCGGTTAGGATCCAGCTCCTTGTTTCTGGGCTGGACATCTTCCATCTTGATCAACAACAACTGGGCCGCCCGGTGGGCCATATGCCATCACCACCATCCTTGGGCCACCCGGGCTGGCCAGAATTGAGATCATGTTGTTGTATACCTAGTTAGCATATCCACAACACTAGGCCCCGAAGTTCTTCGAGATTCACCGTTCTTCCGTCCAGCTTAGTTTGCGCATGTATTTTCATCCTTTGGTCGGAACGAATAACATAGAATCTTGAAGGACTCCCAAACTTCATATCTTCAACCAAGTATTGGTCGGAAACTTCATTATCCAATGGTCTGACTCTTTGAAGGTTCCATCAAACGGTCACTTCACGTAATCTTCGGTATGGATCCAACTAGCCAAATTTTAGGTGCGGATCTGACTACCAAAATATAGGTACAGATCCGGCTACAAAAAATTAGGTGCGGATCCGACTACCAAATAATAGGTGCGGATCCGGCTACCAAAAATTGAGGTGCGAATCCGACTACCAAAATATAGATGCGGATCCGGCTACCAAAAATTGAGGTGCGGATCCGACTACCAAAACTTAGGTGCAGATACGGCTAGTTAGCCGGATTTCGCCATTTTCTAATTTTTCTTGACATAACCATACGTAGCCCCCGAGCGTTGAGTTGGCTTACTCTAGATGCTCAGAAACTTAGCCCCCAAGCATCAAGGTGGAATTTTTTTGGCTTGTTGCTCCAAAGAGAACTTCACCGATGTAGCCCCCGAGCGCCCAAGGTGAATTTACTTGAAAATCTGGCTTGGAGCTTTTATAGTAGCTTTATCTTTATGCGTGAGTTAGGAATAGCGTGAATCCCAAGCATTTAGGCGGAAATTTCCAACACTGATACTCGAAAGGAAACACACTTTTCACCTAAGATCAAATCGCAGCCCTGAGAGTTGGTTCCATCTAAGCATAGCGGAATCAAGACTCAAGTTACTTTTCCAGTTTTCCAGTTGTGCACGCTATGTATCCACCTAACCTTCTCTCATATGGATCCAGCTAGCTTCCCCTGGGCTTCGCGCGAGTGCTAGGCCTGCTTGAAAACATCTTAAATTGAGGACTGTTGTACGCCCAATCGTCATGTACCTGATACATAAACATGAAAACACTTTGTATTAAATTGTTTTTTTATCATGTTCAATGAACAAATGTAAGGCGTAACAAAAACAACCTTTGAACAAATGTTTTGAAGCTGAAACTATGCAGCAGTTGAACAACATAAAATTGAAGAGTTGAACAACATAAAATTGTCAAGGCGGAAAAAATTCAACTATCTTGTTTATAAAATTGAAGAGTTTATCCATTTTTCTTGTTTATATGCTTGACTTTTTGCGAGACGGCAACTTTAAACATAAAACATCTGCTGAGGCGATAGCTCTCAATAGCGAAACAATAAAGAACCTCAGAAACAGAGGCCGGCTTTAAGTATCGAAATGTCATTAATAAGGAATCCACACATAAAACAACAGAAAACATGTAGGCCAACAAAGTTAAGCTAACACCCGAAGGCGGAATTTTCCAGCGTACCGAAGCCTTAGGTGGCTAAAACAGTACAAAGTTTTTCACGAACGCGTGGCAAATCGTGAAAAAGATATGACCAACAGTGAAAGCGGTAAAAGACTCGAGATATTAGTGAACCAATCTTAATCTCATGATCATAAATTTTAAAATATTAAATATAAATAGGAACATAGCTGTTTTGAGCGGAGTTAACGTCTGTCATGGAGGAGACAAATCCGTGTGCGGTGGAGGCGACGAAGGTAGCAGTTTTTCCGCCTAAACCAGGTGAAGTCAAGTCCAGCTGTAACAAGGTCGGATCAAAATAGTCGTAAGGCAAAATTTCCAGCTGACGCTAAGCGCGACGAGCAATGTTGCCGCTGTATTTTCCAACAGCTCCAGGCGTGCAACCTCCAGGTTCTAGGTACTCCCTCTCTCTTAGTTTATTAGGCGTACACGTATCTCTAAATCGCAAATTTGATCAAGTTAACATTAGTTATATGTTATAAAAATTATATCATTAGAAAATTTAGATGCTCTATTTTCTAATTATATATGTTAAATTGGTGACCTAGGGATACGGGGAAGACTAATAAACTGAGATGGAGGGAGTAGCAGCTTGATTGATCTTTGCTTCACGTGAAGAGGTAATAAGTGATACGCTCCACGATGCTTGGTTATTTTTTACGGCCTCTAGATCCAGACTGCCTATGGTATATGCTTCCGCCTACCAGTTCCGGCGAAAACTATCTTGTCTTTGTTGCAGGTCGATCCGGCTGTTAAGCTGTCCGTGCCACAAACCATGCCGCAAGATGGTCGCCGATTCTGACAGCATGACCGCGATTATTTTTTTCGTATAATCCGATCCAGCTGAATAGTTGAAGACTCGTACGTACACGCAACTGACATTGGATCCACGATTTGCTTCTCACGGGCGGTGGACCTGAATCAAAGATCCAGGCCAACTCGGCCACGTGACGAGATCGATATGGCGGAACCAAATTCCTAACATCCAAAATTTAGGTATGCATCCGTCTACTAAAATATTGGTGCGAATATGGCTACCAAAATTTATAGGTGCGGATCTACCTACAGAAATTTAGATGCAGATCCAGCTACCAAAACCAGGATTTGAAATTTACAGATATAAGGCGGAATCTTTCTCAGGAAGCTCTAGCAACTCAGATCGATCTTTGCAGCTGCGCCCAGCTCAGCGGCGGTCGTAGCTGCAGTACTTAGTAAGGCATTCCCGTCGGAATCGATGGTCTCGCTGATGAAGATATGTATCCCGCCGATCGGGATGATGGAGAGCTTGACGGGGACTGTCCTAGCCGAAATCCAGCACTTGTCCGACGAGCCGATCGGAAAGATGTCGGCATACAAGACGCGCCCCACGGTGATGTGTCGCCGATGCCTCCGAAGGTAGAACCCTCCCGGTTCCGGCCTCCATACGCCGCAGGCCCTACGGTGGGTGCCAACTTTCGTTGCCTATTCAACGGTACCCAGGAGGAGGGATACTCACAAAGAGGGGAAGAAGTAGGGGCCATTGGGCGGAGTGCTAACGGGACGGTGGTACGCGAGTTACCCAGCTTCGGAACATGTTGCACGATAGCAGGGCCTATTGCTGCTTGTCTAGAATTATCTGGGCGCTTTCGTGTTGTTACAATGAGTTGTGGTTGTCTCGTTTCTAGTTCGAGATCTGCCTCTAGGGCTCCCACGATCCGGCTTGTAAAGGCGCCAGAAACTAGGGTTTACACGGAGAGTCCTACCCGGAATACAAGTTGTCTAACTACGGAATATTACATTGTCGTGCACGTCAAGGATCCACCTATTCCTAACTTGTCGTCATGGATCCAGCTTCCTTCATGGGCCTTCACGGATCTGACTCCTGGCATAGACCTCCAAGGATCCGACTACCTTCATGGGCCTCCATGGATCCGGCTACGTCATTAGGTCGGTTCGGTTCCGGCTACCTTTGTAGGTCGGTTGGGATCCGGCTCCTTGTTCCTAGGCTGGACATCTTCCATCTTGATCAACAGCAACTGGGCCGCCCGTTGGGCCATATGCCATCACCAACATCCGTGGGCCACCCGGGCTGGCCAGAATTGAGACCATGATGTGGTATACCTAGTTAGCATATCCACAACAGCACCAATGCGATAAAATATGAAATTCTTAACACTACTTAGGACCATGATGCTTTTGCGCTCATCAAACACACATAGAAATTACGTCATGTGCTCGTCCCTTCTAAGGCAATGGACTTGTCGGACATAAGGTCGTGCATGCGACAACATGGGGCCAACTAGGTATTAGCAAGACATCCACGCAGGGTTATCAATGGTCTCCGGCGCATAGTCCATGTCAAGGTACTACACAATTTTAGGCTATGAACACAATTCTAATTTTTTTCCTAAATCGGCAACCATGTGGAAACCCTAAACCTAAATCACATCTCCGATGTTGGGTAGGGGGTATAGGGAAGGGATGACTCACATCGCGAGCCAAGACTCGCTTGAGGTCTCGCCATCGTTCTAGCTCGACATTCTTATGGCGGCATTTGTGGCTTTGGTCCGACGACGGGGAGGGTTGCTGTGGCGGCCACATGGGCGATGTGGTCGCTCGAACAACAACCGATGCAAAGAGTGCTTGGGTATTTTATCCTCCGAGCTTCCGGTGTGTCGATTCATAGGCAGCGATGTGGACAACGGCGACCGTGATTTGAAGGCGGTGAAGGAGGTGGAACACATTTACGAGGTCGGTGGAAGAAAGTGGATGGCTGGAATGGCGTTGTCTCGCTGCCAGAATAACCCTACCTTGATTTTTAAGTGTGCCGCGTGTTGCTAGCACCTCCCGTTTGACCCCCACGCTACGGGGCCGACATAAGGGGGTGACAGTCCATTTATCGGGCCGCAGTTCATGCTGGCAACGTTTGGGGGCGCCGATGGGAGCCTTTTTTGGCCAGACCCCCCAAAGGCCTTTTGGGGAGCACCGATGGGGATGCTCATCGAGCAGGTGAAGTACAAGCTGTGATCACTATCCAACAGTCTCAACAGCTGGAACCATGACACTTTTGGCAATGTCAGAAGGAAATTAAGGGAGCTAAAAGTAGAACTAGAGCGGCTATGCTCCCTGCTTGATAGAGTTGAGCCAACCCAAGTGGAGCTCAAGGTCTGTGACCATATCCCATCACCAGGAAGAGGTAATGTGGCGGCAACATCCCGAGTCCAGTGGCTCTCAAAGGTGGATAAAAAGCACACATTTTTTCCACCATTGAGCAAGTAAGCGGAAGAAGAAAAGTAGAATATCAAGGATACAAAAGATGGATGGGGAGTTTGCTGACAACCTGCATGAGCTTCAGTCTCTAGCGCGATAGTTCTACTCGAACCTATATGCATATGTGATTGATGACCCACAAGTATAGGGGATCGCAGCAGTCTTCGAGGGAAGTAAAACCCAGATTTATTGATTCGACACAAGGGGAGGTAAAGAATACTTATAAGCCTTAACAACTGAGTTGTCAATTCAGCTGCACCTGGAAAAGCACTAGCAACAAGGGTGATGTGAAAGTAGCAGTAATATGAGAGCAATAGTAACAGTAACACAACAGCAGTAATAGCAATATGAGAGCAATGGCACCAGAAAATAGTTGATACTACTTCCAATGACATGTAGAACGAGTATATGATGATGAAAGATGGACCGGGGTTCCTAGCTATCTACACTAGTGGCAACTCTCCAATAACAAGTGTTGGGTGAACAAATTACAGTCGGGCAATTGATAGGATTGAAATAGCATTAAGACAGAATATCAAGATCACTAATCATGTAGGCATGTTTTCCATATTTAGTCGTACGTGCTCGCAATGAGAAACTTGCACAACATCTATTGTCCTACCAGCCGGTGGCAGCCGGGCCTCTAGGGAATCTACTGGATATTAAGGTACTCCTTTTAATAGAGCACCGGAGCAAAGCATTAACACTCCGTGAAAACATGTGTCCCTCACATCACCGCCATCCCCTCCGGTTGTCCCGATTTCTGTCACTTCGGGGCCTTTGGTTTCGGACAGTGACATGTGCATACAACTTGTAGATACAATCTAAGCAATAAGTATAGAGCTTAAATCTAAGATCATGCCACTCGGGCCCTAGTGACAAGCATTAAACATAACAAGATTGCAGCAACAATAACTTCATAAACTTTGTAGATAGACAATCATAACGTAACAATCCATCGGATCCCGACAAACACAACACCGATTACATCGGATGAATCTCAATCATGTAAGGCAGCTCATGAGATCATTGTATTGAAGTACATAGGGGAGAGAATACCAACTAGCTACAGCTAGAACCCGTAGTCCATGGGGGAACTACTCACGGAGCATGATGGAGGCGATGGCGTTGATGGAGATGGCTTCCGGGGGCACTTCCCCGTCCCGGCAGGGTGCCGGAACAGAGAGTTCTGTCCTCCGAATTGGAGTTTCGCGATGGTGGCGGCGCCCCTGGAGTCTTTCTGGAGTTTCGTCTTCTGGTACTGTGTTTTTAGGTCGAAAGGGGTTAAATAGGCGAAGAGGCGGCGCAGGAGGGTCGACAGGGTGGCCTCCCCCTAGGCCGGCGCGGCCAGGGTCTGGCCCGCGCGGCCCTATGGTGTGGGGGCCCCCTGGCTCTCCTCCGACTCCCCTTCGGTGTTCTGGAGCCTTCCGGGAAAAATAAGATCTTTGGCGTTGATTTCGTCGAATTCCGAGAATATTGCCCGAACAGCCTTTCTGGAACCAAAAACAGCAGAAAACAGGAACTTGCACTGTGGCATCTTGTTAATAGGTTAGTTCCGGAAAACGCATAAAATCATTATAAAGTGCAAGCAAAACATGTAAGTATTGTCATAAAACAAGCATGGAACATCAGAAATTATGGATACGTTGGAGACGTATCAGCATCCCCAAGCTTAGTTCCTGCTCGTCCCGAGCAGGTAAACGATAAAAAGAATAATTTCTGTAGTGACATGCTACTTACATAACCTTGATCATACTATTACAAAGCACATGAAATGAATGAAGTGACACAAGGCAATAATCTATAGTTGCTAGATAACATATAGCAAAACTTTCCATGAATAATACTTTCAAGTCAAGCATCAAAAGTCTTGCACAAGAGTTAACTCATAAAGCAATAGATTCAAAGTAAAGGTATCGAAGCAACACAAAGGAAGATATAAATTTCAGCGGTTGCTTTCAACTTTCAACATGCATATCTCATGGATTATTGTCACTACAAAGTAATACGATGAATGCAAATAAGCAAGTATGTAAGAATCAATGCACAGTTGACACAAGTGTTTGCTTCTAAGATGGAAGGAAGTAGGTAAACTGACTCAACATAAAAGTAAAAGAATGGCCCTTCGCAGAGGGAAGCAGGGATTAAATCATGTGCTAGAGCTTTTTAAGTTTTGAAATCATATATAGAGAGTATAAAAGTAAAGTTTTGAGAGGTGTTTGTTGTTGTCAACGAATGGTAGTGGGCACTCTAACTACCTCATCAACCAGACTTCCAAGAGCGGCTCCCATGAAGGACGTTATCTCTACCAGCAAGGTAGATCATTCCTCTTCTCTTTTGTTTACACATGTATTTTAGTTTCATTATTTATGGATGACACTCCTCCCAACCTTTTGCTTACACAAGCCATGGCTAACCGAATCCTCGGGTGCCTTCCAACATTCACATACCATGAAGGAGTGTCTATTTGCAAAATTAAGTTGCTTACTGATAGATCAGGGCAAAACATGTGAAGAGAATTATTAATGCAAGTTAATTAATTGGGGCTGGGAACCCCATTGCCAGCTCTTTTTGCAAAATTATTGGATAAGCGGATGTAGCCACTAGTCCATTGGTGAGAGTCTGTCAAGAGTAAATGACAAGGTTGAAAGATAAAACACCACATACTTCCTCATGAGCTATAAAACATTAACATAAATTGAGAAGCATTTTGAAGGTTTAAAGGTAGCACATGAAGTATTTACTTGGAATGGCAGGAAATACCACATAGTAGGTAGGTATGGTGGACACAAATGGCATAGTTTTTGGCTCAATGGTTTTGGATGCACGAGAAGTATTCCCTCTCAGTACAAGGCTTTGGCTAGCAAGGTTGTTTGAAGCAAACACAAGTATGAACCGGTACAGAAAAACTTACATAAGAACATATTGCAAGCATTATAATACTCTACACTGTCTTCCTTGTTGCTCAAACACTTTTACCGAAAAATATCTAGACCTTAAGAGAGACCAATCATGCAAACCAATTTCAACAAGCTCTACGGTAGTTCTCCACTAATAGGTTTAAACTACATGAAAAAACTTAATCATGATCTACTTGAGAGCTCAAAACAATTGCCAAGTGTCAAATTATCCAAGTCAATATGAGGCATTTTGTGTTTCCAACCAAATAAAAATAATTATTGTAGCTTCCAACTTTTATCATTGAACATTAAAAGTAAAAACGAAGAACACAAGTGTTCATATGAAAAAGCGGAGCGTGTCTCTCTCCCAAACAAGGATTGCTAGGATCCGAATTTATTCAAACACAAACAAAAACAAAAGCACACATACGCTCCAAGTAAAGCACATATGATGTGACCGAATAAAAATATAGTTTCAATAGAAGAAACCTGATAAGTTGATGAAGAAGGGGATGCCTTGGGCATCCCCAAGCTTAGACGCTTGAGTCTTCTTGAAATATGCAGGGATGAACCACGGGGGCATACCCAAGCTTAGGCTTTTCACTCTTCTTGATCATATATCATCCTCCTCTCTTGACCCTTGAAAACTTCCTTCACACGAAACTTCTCATAAACTTCATTAGAGGGGTTAGTACTCAAAAAATTTGAATCCACCTTGGTCCTGTAGTGACACATTGCAAGAACTCAATAAAACATTAGCTACAGCTCTCCACGTGTAGAAAGCCTTGCTTAAAGTCCACAAGAGACAATGCAAAAAACAGAGACAGAATCTGACAAAACAGAACAGCCAGTAAAGACGAATTTTAATGAGGCACTTCCGTTGCTCAAATCAGAAAACTAAAAAATAACTAAAGTTGCGTACATATCTGAGGAACACGCACGTAAATTGGCATATTTTTCTGAGTTACCTACAGAGAAAACAGCCCAGATTCGTGACAGATAGAAATCTGTTTCTGCGCAGAAATCCAAATCTAGTATCAACCTTCGATTAGAGGCTTCACTTGGCACAACAAAACACAAAACTAAGATAAGGAGAGGTTGCTACAGTAGTAAACAACTTCCAAGACACAAATATAAAACAAAATACTGTAGCAAAATAACACATGGGTTATCTCCCAAGAAGTTCTTTCTTTACAGCCATTAAGATGGGCTCAGCAGTTTTAATGATGCACTCGCAAGAAATAGTGTTTGAAACAAAAGAGAGCATCAAGAGGCAAATCCATAACACATTTAAGTCTAACCCACTTCCTATGCATAAGAATCTTGTACACAAATAAATTAATGAAGAACAAAGTGACAAGCATAAGAAGATAAAACAAGAGTAACTTCAAAATTTTCAGCATATAGAGAGGTATTTTAGTACAATGCAAATTTCTACAACCATATTTTCCTCTCTCATAATAATTTTCAGTAGCTTCATGAACAAACTCAACAATATAACTATCACATGCAGCATACTTTTCATGATTTCCAAACACATAATTTTTATCAAGCTCAAAAATAGTGCAATTAAAACTTTCAAACGCACTTTTATCAATAATATAACAAGATGGTTGATCAATCTCAAGAGATATGTGACTCATAGATAATGTCAAGACCTCTCCAATCCCATTTTCATTAGTAGTACAATTAATATTATCAAGTAACATAGGACCATCATCAAGAGCTTTATCATAAACATTTGCTACGCAAAATTCTTTAGTACCATGCATTTCGACATCGAGCACAAACAAAGCATTATCATAAGATTTATCAAAGTAGCATGGATTATCATATATAACAGTAGCATAATTATTCTCACAAGTTTTACTCATAGGTAATATTTCAAGAGAATCCACAGGAACATAACATTTAACCTTTTTCGGTAAGCATGGAGGACAATCAAATAGTGTAAGAGATAAAGAGTTACTCTCATTAGAAGGTTGGCATGGGTAGCTAATCCATTCTTCCTCCTTTTGTTCGTCGCTCTTCTCTTCTTTTTCATCCAATGAGCTTTTAGGTTCATCAATTTCCTCCTCTTTTTCATCCAATGAGCTTTCAGGTTCATCAGTTTCTTCTTCCACAGGTTCCTGCAAATTGTGAGTGCATTCTTGTGCATTAATGAGTCTCTCTTTATAATCAATGATATAAGGATTATCACCGAACCATTCTATGCAACAATTAAGGATAGAAGAGACATAATCTTTAAGGTCCTTGCAAACAACACAAGTTTCATAATTCTCAACCATGAAGGATTCGATCTCAGAAGCTCCCATAAATACGACAAATTGTTCTACCTCTTCGAACCCATAATGAATATAGCAATTCCGATTATAGTTCTTAATTAAAAATTCCTCACTAAAGCCACATTGAAATTTAAGATGTTTAGTATCCTGTTGAGAGCAACAGTTTATATCATGGCGTTTAAGCAAGATTTTAGCAATTGTATTCAATTTTTCTATCATAGCACTCATTACTTCACCCGCTCTTGATTTCCTATAATTATTATAACATTCTATGAGCTCCAAGTAGGTTGTTGGTTCTCCAATAACAGCAGTTTTTTAATTTTTAGATTTTTCAAATTTTTATGGATTTTTGGGTATAAAATAAAACAAGACAAAAAGAAACTAAGCAAAAGTAAACTAAGCAAAATAATACTAGACGGAAATAAACTAAGCACAAGTAAACTAGTAAAAAGTAAACTAAGCAAATCAAAATAAAATAAAACAGAGAGAGAGTGTACTCCCCAGGTGAACTTATGAGTAGAGCTATGCCTCCCCAGCAACGGCGCCAGAAAACAGTCTTGATGACCGACAAGTATAGGGGATCGCAGCAGTCTTCGAGGGAAGTAAAACCCAAATTTATTGATTCGACACAAGGGGAGGTAAAGAATACTTATAAGCCTTAACAACTGAGTTGTCAATTCAGCTGCACCTGGATAAGCACTAGCAACAAGGGTGATGTGAAAGTAGCAGTAATATGAGAGCAATAGTAACAGTAACACAGCAACAGTAATAGCAATATGAGAGCAATGGTACCAGAAAATAGTTGATACTACTTCCAATGACATGTAGAACGAGTATATGATGATGAAAGATGGACCGGGGTTCCCAGCTATCTACACTAGTGGCAACTCTCCAATAACAAGTGTTGGGTGAACAAATTACAGTCGGGCAATTGATAGGATTGAAATAGCATTAAGACAGAATATCAAGATCACTAATCATGTAGGCATGTTTTCCATATTTAGTCGTACGTGCTCGCAATGAGAAACTTGCACAACATATATTGTCCTACCAGCCGGTGGCAGCCAGACCTCTAGGGAATCTACTGGATATTAAGGTACTCCTTTTAATAGAGCACCGGAGCAAAGCATTAACACTCCGTGAAAACATGTGTCCCTCACATCACCGCCATCCCCTCCGGTTGTCCCGATTTCTGTCACTTCGGGGCCTTTGGTTCCGGACAGTGACATGTGCATACAACTTGTAGATACAATCTAAGCAATAAGTATAGAGCTTAAATCTAAGATCATGCCACTCGGGCCCTAGTGACAAGCATTAAACATAATAAGATTGCAGCAACAATAACTTCATAAACTTTGTAGATAGACAATCATAACATAACAATCCATCGGATCCCGACAAACACAACACCGATTACATCAGATGAATCTCAATCATGTAAGGCAGCTCATGAGATCATTGTATTGAAGTACATAGGGGAGAGAATACCAACTAGCTACAGCTAGAACCCGTAGTCCATGGGGGAACTACTCACGGAGCATGATGGAGGCGATGGCGTTGATGGAGATGGCTTCCGGGGCACTTCCCCGTCCCGGCAGGTGCCGGAACAGAGAGTTCTGTCCCCGAATTGGAGTTTCGCGATGGTGGCGGCGCCCCTGGAGTCTTTCTGGAGTTTCGTCTTCTGGTACTGTGTTTTTAGGTCGAAAGGGGTTAAATAGGCGAAGAGGCGGCGCAGGAGGGTCGACAGGGTGGCCTCCCCTAGGCCGGCGCGGCCAGGGTCTGGCCCGCGCGGCCCTATGGTGTGGGGGCCCCCTGGCTCTCCTCCGACTCCCCTTCGGTGTTCTGGAGCCTTCCGGGAAAAATAAGATCTTTGGCGTTGATTTCGTCGAATTCCGAGAATATTGCCCGAACAGCCTTTCTGGAACCAAAAACAGCAGAAAACAGGAACTTGCACTGTGGCATCTTGTTAATAGGTTAGTTCCGGAAAACGCATAAAATCATTATAAAGTGCAAGCAAAACATGTAAGTATTTTTTTTGACACGCAAGACTGTGAGGCAAAAGCCCCACAGCAATTTTCTTTTATTTAACTCTCAAAAAATAGTCCAGCCTTATGTACAAAAAAGAAAGAAACTATACAAAAGGGCTCTAAGGCAGAGCCCTAATCCAAGATAAAAGTCTATCCTTATGCTTCAATTTAATCCTATATTGCGGTAAAGATATATCATGAATGAACTTTGCCTTCCACTTAATGAAAGAGCTTTTCTCAAGCATCGAAGATTTTCCCATTCCTGATCAACCAGATATTCCAACAAGCCAGAATAATGACTTCCATGAAGAAAGGCTGAGCAAAACTTCTCCTGGCCTTATTCAGCACTACTTGCAAATTATCATCACCCTCCCAATCAATCTGAAGATAGTTCCATATTCTCGAGCTAAAGGTACACTCAAAAAACAGATGTATACGGTCCTCAAGAATTCTCCCAGGACACAACACACAACGCTCATCTTCAGTCACTTTCCAATGTCTTCTCTTCAACAAATCTCTTGTATTCAGCCTGTCTGACAGAAGTAACCAAGCAAAAACCTTATGCTTCATCACACAGCTAGACTTCCAAAGCCATTTATACACACTAGGCACCTGAATATGTTTATGTATGTGACTATAAAAATTAGCTGAGGAATAGCTATCTCCCCAACAATAGGCCCACAGATCTTTCCCCTGGGTCAAAGGATTATTCTGCATCAAAAGCTTGAGTTGCTCTAGTTCCTGATAAGCTTGAGGAGACAAAGGTAAATAAAACAGAGATGTAATGTCCTCCTCCTGATAAACCTTTAAAACAGAATGATTGGGGAACAAGGCATAAGAAAATAATCTGGGATATCTCTGACACAGTGGCACAGATGAACCATTCACCTTCCAATTATCAGACCAGAAGAGCATAGTATCCCCAGCACCATGAGTTATAACAGCCACTCCTCTGTAATTATCAACATGCTTCATAACATCCCTCCACCAAAAAGATCCACATAATTTCTCCTCATGAGGTATTTTCCCTTCATAATATGCATACCATACCAGACTCACCCATGGTAACTCCCTTTTATTGTAGAACTTATCTAGGAACTTCAGCAACAAAGCAGCATTTTGTTTCTGGAAATTTATTATGCCTAGTCCACCCTTTAACTTTGGCTTACAAATCATATCCCATGCAGCCAAAGATTGTTTAGGCACCCCATCTTTATCCCTCCACAAGCACTGCCTCAAAATTCTATCCAACTGATTTGTCAGCCCCACTGGTAGTTGCAAAGAACACAGAAAATGCAAAGGCATGGAAGCTAAGGCAGAATTGATTAACTGCAGACGAGCTCCTTGTGACAAAAAACTTGAACTAGAAGTCAATTTTCTCTCCAAACGGCATACTAAAGGGGATAATTCAGTAATAGTTGGCTTGGTAGTACCCACAGGTAGACCTAGGTAAGTAAAAGGCATCTTACCTATTTGACAGTCAAACACAGCAGCTAATTCCTGCAACAAATCATCTGGCACATTGATGGGCAACATTTGGGACTTGTCAAAATTAATCTTCAAGCCAGTAGACATGGAGAACTTCATTAGAACCTCCTTTATCAACGATGAATCGGTCTTTGTCAGCAGGAAGTATCAACAAAGTATCATCAGCATATTGTACAATAGGAAAGTCTGGATCATTAGTGATAATTGGTAGGGACAACAATCCTTGCACCACTAAGTCATTTAGCACTGACTTCAAAAGATCAGAGCCAAATAAATAAAAGAGTGGTGATATTGGATCACCCTTCCTAACCCCCCTTTTACACTCAAACTGCTTTCCAGGGATTCCATTCAACAGAATAGATGAAGTCCCAGTGGATAAAATGATTCTAGCCCAATTAATCCATTTGGCATTAAAACCCTTATGCTGCATCACTTGCAAGATTGCCTCATGCTCAATAGTGTCAAATGCCTTAGCAAAGTCCAACTTAAGAAGAATAATTGGCTTCTTAGAGGCATGGATAGGAACAAATATTCAAAAGACCATGCCAAACAATCCTGTATAGATCTATTTCTCAGGAACCCATATTGATTCTTATGAATACATGTCAGGATCTTATCCTGCAATCTGTTGGCAGCCAATTTTGTTAAAAATTTGACACACACACTAGTTAAAGAAATGGGTCTAAAATCATTGACTTGCACATGAGCTTGCTTCTTTGGAACCAAGGTGATCAAAGATCCATTGATATTCTTCAACTGTATGGTCTCATCATGAAAATCAGCAGCTAACTTATAAAAGTCCTTCTTGATAATGGGCCAGCATGTTTTCAGGAAAAGACCATTAAACCCATCAGGCCCTGGAGCTCTATCCACTGGCATATTCTTAATAACCTCATCCATTTCCTTTTCCTCAAAAGGTCTAGTTAACTCATGCAATCCATCCACCACCTGTAAAATTCTAGGCAGGTCAAACTGCATAGATATAGGCTCAGATCTACCCATTCTATCTTTCTATTCCCTCCAAAGCAAACCAGCCATACCCTGATGATCTGTTACCTCATTTCCATCCACATCTCTCAGCATAGCAATAACATTCCTCCTATATCTTTCTGTTGCCATTGCATGAAAAAACTTTGTGTTATCTTCACCCTGCTGTATCCAACGTATGGTGCACCTTTTCTTCCAATAATTACACTCAGCCAGGAGCAACCCATCCAAATGAACCTTCACCACATTTGTGAAATTGAACTCCATTACATATAATGGTCTCTGTTCTTCTAATGAGTCCAAGGTTAGTATGACATCATTACAGTTTTTTATTAGCTGCTTTAGCTTAGCCAAACTGACATGCCATTTTTTCAATTCATGCCTCAAAGTTTTCAGCTTGTCAGCCAATATGGCAGAACTATAACTCTTTATAGACCCTTTATTCCATGAGTTTTTGACACACTCCATAAACCCTGGCATGCTAACCCAATAATTATCAAATCTGAATATTGAAGCTTTGGGTATATCAGTATCAACATTCAATACACATGGCACATGATCAGATCCAATTTTGGCCAAAGGTAGCACCATAGTATTTGGATAGTCAGATATCCAATTAGCACTAGTAAAAAACCAATCCAATTGCTCCAGGAGTGGATCCTTTTGCATATTAGACCAAGTGTAAACTCTACCTTTTATAGGCAATTCCAAGAGCCCTAAATGCCCAATTATTTCATTAAATAAAAACATGTCATTGACATCCCCACCAGGTTTATTCCTATTATCTTGTGATCTCATGAAATTAAAATCCCCCAGAATAATCTAGTTGTCATCAGCAGGGATTTGAAGATTATACAGCCATGACACAAAATTATCTCTTTCTTCACCTTGACAAGGCCCATAAACACACACCAGACTCCAAGAATTATTATTATGTTTTGAGGTGAAATTAACCTGCACACCATATTTCACGGACTGCACTAATAATCCTGAGAAGACAGAGGAATTCCAAAGGATGATAATACCCCCAGAAGCTCCCACCGAGGGTGAGTACACAAAATTATCAAACCTCTTTGGGCAGAATTTCCTAATCAGCTTCCAATCAAAAGATTCACATTTTGTTTCTTGCAGGCATATAATATCACATTCACTTTCCTCAATTTTAGCTCTTACTTCCCTTTGTCTGTTCTCAGAGTTTAACCCACGCACATTCCAACAAAAAATACGCCATTTCCTTCGAGATAACTTATTCATATGCAGCAAAAGGGAAGAACAAACCAAACTGACACATAATGTCAATCACATAGCACACAAACAACCCAGGAAATGTAGCCTCATTACTGACAGAAATATGAAGGTCTTTAACAAAAGTACCAGAGCACACACACCACCCATGACAGGCAACCACATTACTGACAGCAGAAACCAAAGCTTTAACAAAAGCCAAGCCCAGCACCCACACAAGGCCCCACACCAGGCCCCACAGCACACTCCACAGACTGGATTCCTTTTGCACATCAAAAGTAGTACATAAAGCCCACCAGAGAACCCCTATAAAAACCATGCCCCACAGCTTATTCATCAGCAGGTCTCTTCTTCTTTTCCTTCCCAGGTGCAGCTTCAAGCTGCTCCTTGCTCAATTTATCAGCTGCAATTCCTAGAGCATGCCCTACTCTTTGAAGCACTTCAATAGGGATGGCAGGCACCTGTGCTTGATTCTCACTATCATGAGCTTGTGATGCCTCCTCCTGCCCTTGGGACTGATCTGTTTTCTCCTGAGCCATTAACAGATTCCTTGCCCTAGACTTCTTCTTGATCTTTGGCTGCACAGCTAATATAGGGGCAGGCCTATATCCATCAGTCTTAAGGCAACTCCTAGTGAATCTTCTTTCAGTTGACTGGACTAATTGTGCAGCAGATTTCTTCTTAGACCTACTCTTGGCAGGCACAGACCTGTATTGTTTAGGGGTCAGCTCTCCCAGATCTTCTATCTGATCTTCATTCCCTCCACTAGACCAAGAAAGGTTCCATTGTTGTTGTGCACATACCTTCCTACTGTTCTCTCTCTGGAACTGAACAGCTGATAGAGCAATACCAGACAGCTTAGTCAGAAATCCAAAAGGGGTCCTTTTGATTATCTCTGGGATAACTCTGCTGCACAAAGAAGGTAAAACTAATTGAAAAGCACTTGCACACAACATCTCAGGAGGTAAGACAGGCCCAAACACTGTCTGAACCATCCCAATATTCAACTCATTATATAGGACTTGCATGTTATTGTTTTGTTGCTGTGGCTGGACCTCCATCATATTAACAGAGGAACTGGAGCTATCTGAAAGATTGAGGACCATGGATTCCTGCATCTCCTGCAACACTCCCTGGGCCTCTTGCTCTTCTATCACCTGGTCCACCACCTGGTCCACTTGTTGCCATCCTCCCTGCTGGCCCAGACCAGCTGCCTGTTCACCTTGCATGCCCTGCCCCAAGTTCTCCACCGCATCCCATCCAATCTCTGGGAATTGAGGGTTGACAAACATGTTATTGTTGTGCTGTTGTAACTCACCTAGGAAGGGATGAGGATTCCCATCAGGTGGCATCTGGTCTTCATCAGCAGGCAAGGCATCAGCAAAGTCAGCTGACAAGATGTACACAGGAGCTGTCCAAGACTCCTTGACCCCTCCAACTGTTGCAAACTTGTTAAAAACCACATCACGAGGGACCATCTGGGGAGAGGGAAAGGATGCATAAACCAGCACTCTATCCTTGACCGGATCATGACTGTTCCAAGTGTGAAACTGGCCAAAAGTAGCAACAACATGTGCAATGTCATAGTCATTGCGATAATCTGGGTGCACCCCAAGCATCATCAACCATCCACGACGAAACCCTAAGGTTGCGCGATGATTCTGCGGAGCCTCACCAACATGCACAAATCTAAGTACCTATTCTGAATCTGGTATTGTCCATGCTGAACCAGCGCGTTGACAAAATTTGGACTACTCAGCTCATAGAGGCCCACACCAAACAAACTAGGCTGAGAAGTTACCACATTACGCTGTAGCGGCCCGATGAGGAAGTCACGCACTTGCTCTCTCCACAGAGCCAATGCCGCCGGCGGTGGCGTCGGCTCGACAAGAGCGATGCAGTAGGAAAGGTGCCGCGCCGGAGGATCTTGCGCAGGGAAGTAAAAAGTGCGCGGCAGCCGAGTTGGGCCTCCATCGATGATCTCATGACCCCATGGCAGCCATGGAGTTGGATCAACCTCAAAAACCGCCATCGCCTGGGAAGAAGGAGACGGAGCAGTCGAGACAGAGGAGGGAATAGATTTAATGTGCTCGCGTGGTTGCTGTAAGGACTCCACAGGGTTATTAAACAAAGAAGAAGCCGAACCGGCAACTCCTGATAAGTGCACTTCCTTATCAACCATAGTACTTCGCGTCGTGTTGGATTGTATTTTCTTTGGAACCCAAACCTTCCCATTTGAACGTGCAGCTAGACAATTTTTCCTGACATGCCCGTAACAATAGCATGATCTGCATCTCACCTCATTGGTACAATCTTTAGTAAGATGACCCATATTAAGACATTTACCACAAGACCACACTTTATATGCCATATCATCAATCATATTTTCAAAATCATCCATCTCTCTCGTTTTATTGCCTGGTGGCTCTTCCTTATCAGCAGTGGAGGGTTCCTCTCCAACCACAGCACATTGTTGTTTAAAAGGGAAAGGCTTCACGACTGCAAAAGTTATATTTGGCTCAGATGTAGTCACAAATTCTTCAGAATGAGCCTTTTCTTTATCCCTTACTATCTTTGGGTCCTGATAACCCAAGCAAGCCTCATAGTCAATGGAGGAAGCAAAAGACAGCTTCTTTCCCATTCCAGAAGACTTCCCCAAAATTGACTTGGACGTACGTTTTTGTAGAGCAGCTAGACCATGTTGCAAGATTTTCCTCGAGGGACTAACCAGAGTCCACTCCTCATCACATTCTTTTTGCCATCGCTGGAATTCCCACCTCCAATTAGGTCCACCACGACCCCAAAGGTGAAAAAAACATTTGAATTGTGCACATGAGAACTTTCTCAACTTCAGGATATGAAAGCCAACTTCTTTAGAAGATACACAAAAAGAGAAAACTCTATCCCGTCTCATAGATACCTTCAGCTGTCCACAAAACCCACCAATAACTGCCTCCAAGGCTATACCCACCAAATCTTCTTCCATTTTGAAAGTAGCGTGTCCAAAAGATACCACCATGATAAAATTAGCATTTCTAGCTCTAGGATGAACCTCTTTATTGAATTTAGACAGAATATCCTTAGCAAAATTAATGCCATGAGAGAAGTCCAATCCCTTAAAAAGAGCTGCCTGCACAGAACTAGTCGAGGAAGAAATATCATGACCTACATTTCCATTAGCAATCTGTTGCGTAAGAAGAGGCATCACTGGATCCTGCACTGAGTCAGAGCTGCGGACTCCATGATGAGTATCATTAAGAATCCTCTCAGGCGTGATCAAATCCACAGCCAGGCCAGATTTAATGAGTTTGCCCATTCGGACCACTTGATTTGAGAAATGAATTTTCGCCCCCGCATGGAACATATCCCTAGACGACAGGCGTTGACATCCAATAGGTGCACTTTTGGCATTAAACAATCTCAGAAAATGATCCTTGGACAAACTCAAAGAACCATCATAAGCTTTCATACGTCCTCGATCGAGATCCTTAACCGTGGAATAAGAAACTTTCCACAACTTCACCAAATCTGAGAGATCTTGGGCAGTAGACTTTTCTATGATCAGTTCATCCCCAGATCCATTGTCCTCAGGGGGGAGAGAATGCAGTGATCCACGAAAGCATGAAATATAGAGAATTCCACGACAGATCCCTCTTCCAGCACATCCTCTTCCATTCCCAGAAACTTACCAATGATGGGGGTGCCTTCCGCACCAACCAGCACGATCCATCGCTTGGCTGGCCAGACATGCAGCTCACCATCCAGCAGATTACGAACACCAGAATCTATGTCATCCACCGACATGTAGGACACATTCCAGATCCATGCAGGAGAAGACATGGCGAGAGACGAGGGAGAGACCATTTACCTTGATGCAGGGAGAGAGGGGAACCGATTGATCGGATCAGAGAGATCAGATCACCGAAGACCCTCCGGCAATCACCATCGGCAAGGTCTAGGGTTTAGGAGGAGCGTCAGTCGCCACGTCGCCCTCCATCACACTGCAACGAATTTGAATCTTCCTACTCTGCCACTGAAAGTTATTATCATTGATGGAGGGAGTTGTAATAATCTGGCCAGCGTTGACATGGTGGAGAAGCTTTCTCTTCCTACAAGACAGCGCACACATCCATACTACATACAATGGTTTGAGAGCTCTCGGAAGCTCAAGGTAACAAGAACTACACGTGTGCATTTTACTATTGGTACATATTCTGATTTTGTGGATTGTGATGTTGTACCTATGCAAGCTTGTTCTTTGTTACTTGGTAGACCTTGGCAATTTGATAGAGAATCTGTTCATAATGGTAAAACTAATCACTATTCTCTTATGCATGATGGAAAGAAAATTGGTCTCAAACCTATGACTCCTGAACAAATACTAAAAGATGATCTTGCTAGAGCTAGTAGAGTAAAAAATGAGGAGAAACTTAAGAGTGAGAATCAGATTGTTGCTGCAGATTTTGTTCCACATAAGACTAATACTAAATCTGATTCGAACCATGCTACTGAAATTCGTTTGAAAAATCCTTGTTTGCTTGCTAGCAAATCTGATATTGCTGAACTTGATGTGAACACTACTCAATGCTATGCTATCATTTGCAAAGAAGTTCTGTTTTCATTTGAGGATATGCCTCCTTCTTTGCCACCTGCGGTTGCTAATCTTTTGCAGGAATTCATTGATGTGTTCCCACAAGATGTTCCCCCTGGACTACCACCTATCAGTGGCATAGAACACCAGATTGACTTGATTCCAGGAGCGTCGCTGCCCAACCGTGCACCATACCGTACCAATCCTGAAGAGACGAAAGAGATTCAGCGACAAATTCAGGTTCTCCAAGATAAAGGTTACATTCGTGAGTCTCTTAGCCCATGTGCTGTTCCTATTATCTTGGTACCTAAGAAGGATGGTTCCTCACGCATTTGTACTGATTGTAGAGCTATTAATAATATTACCATTCGATACCGTCATCCTATACCTCGTTTAGATGATATGCTTGATGAGTTGAGTGGTTCTATTATGTTCTCTAAAGTTGATTTGCGTAGTGGTTACCACCAGATTCGTATGCAATTAGGAGATGAATGGAAAACAGCGTTTAAAACTAAGTTCGGTTTATATGAGTGGTTAGTGATGCCTTTTGGTTTAACTAATGCACCTAGTACTTTCATGAGACTGATGCACGAAGTTTTACGTGCTTTTATTGGACGTTTTGTGGTGGTATACTTTGATGATATTCTGATTTATAGCAAATCTTTGGAGGATCATTTAGATCATTTACGTGCTATTTTCAATGCTTTACGTGCTGCACGTTTGTATGGTAATCTTGAGAAGTGCACCTTTTGCACCAATCGAGTTGCGTTTCTTGGCTATGTTGTTACTGCGCAGGGAATTGAAGTTGATCCAGCGAAGATTGAGGCAATGGAGAGTTGGCCGCAGCCAAAGACGGTCACACAAGTGAGGAGTTTTCTTGGCCTCGCTGGTTTCTATAGGCGCTTTGTGAAAGATTTTGGATCCATTGCTGCGCCGCTGAATGAGCTTACAAAGAAGGATGTGCCCTTTGTGTGGGGCGATGCACAACAAGACGCCTTCATGATTCCGAAAGATAAGTTAACACATGCTCCATTACTCCAACTTCCCGATTTCAATAAGACTTTTGAGCTTGAATGTGATGCTAGTGGAATTGGTTTGGGAGGTGTGTTATTACAAGAGGGCAAACCTGTTGCATATTTTAGTGAAAAATTGAGTGGGCCTAGTCTGAACTATTCTACTTATGATAAAGAATTATATGCGCTGGTTCGGACATTAGAAACTTGGCAACATTATTTATGGCCTAAAGAATTTGTTATACATTCTGATCATGAATCTTTGAAGCATATTCGTAGTCAAGCTAAGTTGAATCGTCGCCATGCAAAGTGGGTTATATTTATTGAGTCTTTTCCTTATGTTATCAAACACAAAAAGGGTAAAGATAATGTTATTGCTGATGCTTTGTCGCGCCGTTATACTATGCTATCTCAACTTGACTTCAAGATTTTTGGATTAGAAACTATAAAGGAACAATACTCTCATGATGCTGATTTTAAAGATGTGTTGCTGAATTGTAAATATGGTAGAACATGGAACAAATTCGTCCTCAATGATGGATTTGTGTTTCGTGCTAACAAGCTATGCATCCCAGATAGTTCCGTTCATCTTTTGTTGTTGCAGGAGGCGCATGGAGGAGGATTGATGGGTCACTTTGGTGTGAAGAAGACGGAGGATGTACTTGCTGCACACTTCTTTTGGCCACGTATGCGTCGAGATGTTGAGAGATTTGTGGCACGCTGCACTACATGTCAAAAAGCTAAGTCTCGACTTAATCCACATGGTTTATATATGCCTCTTCCTGTTCCTAGTGTACCTTGGGAGGATATTTCTATGGATTTCGTTTTGGGTTTGCCTCGTACACGAAGGGGAGGGATAGTATCTTTGTTGTTGTGGATAGGTTTTCTAAGATGGCACACTTTATTCCATGTCACAAAACTGATGATGCTTCACATGTTGCTGATTTGTTCTTTCGCGAAATTGTGCGTTTACATGGTGTGCCAAATACTATTGTTTCGATCGTGATACTAAGTTTCTTAGCCACTTTTGGAGATGTTTATGGGCTAAGTTGGGGACTAAATTGCTGTTTAGTACTACATGTCATCCCCAAACTGATGGACAAACTGAAGTAGTAAATAGAACATTGTCTATTATGCTGCGGGCTGTTTTGAAGAAGAACTTAAAATTGTGGGAAGAATGTTTACCTCATATTGAATTTGCTTACAACCGTTCGCTGCATTCTACCACTAAGATGTGCCCTTTTGAGATTGTGTATGGTTTTGTTCCACGTGCACCTATTGATTTATTGCCTTTACCATCTTCGGTGCAAAATGATTTGGATGCTACACTACGTGCTGAATTGATATTAAAATTGCATGAGACTACTAAAGACAACATAGAACGCATGAATGCTAAGTATAAAATTGCTGGGGATCGAGGAAGAAAACATGGTGTGTTTGATGTTGGTGATCTTGTTTGGTTGCATTTGCGCAAAGATCGTTTTCCTGCATTGCGCAAGTCTAAACTAATGCCACGTGCCGCTGGTCCTTTTAAGGTGTTAGAGAAAATAAATGATAATGCATATAAACTTGAGCTTCCTGCAGAATTGGGTCCGGTAAGTCCTACATTTAACATTGCAGATTTGAAGCCTTACTTTGGTGAAGAAGATGAGCTTGCGTCGAGGACGACTTCAATTCAAGAAGGGGGCATGATGAGGACATCCCATCTATTGATACAACCGCTGTACCTACAGCCACACAAATACAAGGACCAATCACTCGAGCTCGTGCCAAACAACTTAACTATCAGGTACTTTCGTTTCTTGGAACTATTCTTCATATACATGAGAATATGATGCTGCCTAAATCAGATATATTTGTTACTCTTAGGAATGATGGACCTAGCATGGATGAGGAGGACAAGCATTGGAGCATGATCACACATGGAGGAGATGGCAGCAAGCATTTGAGGATAGAAGATGACGCCGCAAGTGGAGATTTCAGAACTTTGAAGCCACCATAAGAAGAGATGAAGACATGGACGAAATATAGAGTTTTCCACTTCATAATTTCGTCCATAGCATAATATGGTGATGCGTCACCTTTAGTTTTGGGCCAGGCCCATGTCATTTTCGCAGGAATTAAGTCAGCCACTTTTTAGAGTCCGTATTGAAGGGGGAAAGGCCTTCTAGGGTTTGGTTCGGCCACCACATGTATGGCTAGCCGAAACCCCACCTTTTCCTCCTTTAAATACCCCCCATAGCCGTCACGTTTAGACTCGGATTTTGATTAGATTAAAAGTTAGCCAATTGCTGCAACTACGTGTACTTCTTTTGAGGCCAACGCCCAGAACAAGACCGACTATTCAGAATCCCACCATTATCAATCAAGCTGTCATCTATATCCGCAATATTCTGATTGCATCTTTAGTTCTTACTTGTTCTCGATTTCAGGTAGGAATTAAGACCCTTGCTGGTTAGGCTGATCGTGCTCCCGCAAGATCAGTAACTCCCGGAGATTGTCCTAGCGATTGCATTGGCGCACGAGCTTTGCACGTGTAGTCGGATCGTCAAGCACGAACTCCACCAACAAATCGATTTATCCCCATCTCATCGAAAGATCGGACACCTTCGCCCTATCAAGTGGTATCAGATTTCAGGTTGCTCGGTGAGATTTTACTGTTTTCCTAGTGTAGATTGCATCTGCCATCATACCCATAAACCACGAAAAAGCCAAAAAAAATACAGTTAGGGTTTCGATCATATCGTCCCATAAACCCCCTGCCACGCCTTGCATTGTCTTTTCAGTTTTGCATAGTTGAATTTGTGTCTGCATCTTCGTGTCGAGTTGCTGGTCTTAGCGTCTAGTTCCTTTAGAGTTTCGAGTTCTGGTCATATTAGTTACGCCGCCACCGCCACTCGCACCATACGCAGATCACCGCCATCATCACCATATACATCTGCCACATACTTCCGCCATCACCATCTACATCCGCATACACGCCCCACCATTACTGTGTCCATAGTCGTGTCCAGATCGCCGCCTTCCGTTTGTGAGTAGAGGAAAAAAAAACTTGCGAAAAAAAAATCGCAAAAAAAAAAGTCAAATCCGCATCCAAGTCGGGTTGACCCGATTTCCACTAGTCAGGTCGGATTTAGTCCGAATTGGGCAGTTTTCGACAGCAAACTTTGACCGAGCATAACTTTTGCATACGAACTCCGTTTTCGACGTTTTACCAGTCAAAATCACCGGGAGAAAAAGTTCTATCCAGCCACAAGAACTTCGTCGTTGTGCGGCCTCCGGAACTCTCAGAATTTCCAAAAAACGTCGGGAAGGTTGAGATTTTTTACGTTTTCAGTTTACTACCCGGAAATTTCTGTGTTTTTCACTTATATCTTGCTTTTGAGCCATTCCTTTGTGCTTGTTGGAGCCAACCACCACCATATATCACTCCATAGCTGCTCGTTGCTTGTGTGCCGCGCCGTGACTTCGTTGGTGAACTAGGCTCGCGTCTCTAGTACGGTCTAGCCTAGGACAAGCATGGAACATCAGAAATTATGGATACGTTGGAGACGTATCAGTGATGAGGACATCCCATCTCTTGATACAACCGTTGTACCTACAGCCACACAAATACAAGGACGAATCACTCGAGCTCGTGCCAAACAACTTAACTATCAGGTACTTTCGTTTCTTGGAACTATTCCTCACATACATGAGAATATGATGCTGCCTAAATCAGATATGTTTGTTACTCTTAGGAATGATGGACCAAGCATGGATGAGGAGGACAAGCATTGGAGCATGATCACCCATGGAGGAGATGGCAGCAAGCATTTGAGGATTGAAGATGACGCCGCAAGTGGAGATTTCAGAACTTTGAAGCCACCATAAGAGGAGATGAAGACATGGACAAAATATAGAGTTTTCCACTTCATAATTTCGTCCATAGCATAATATGGTGCTGCGTCACCTTTAGTTTTGGGCCAGGCCCATGTCATTTTCGCATGAATTAAGTCAGCCACTTTTTAGAGTCCGTATTGAAGGGGGAAAGGCCTTCTAGGGTTTGGTTCGGCCACCATACGTATGGCTGGCCGAAACTCAACCTTTTCCTCCTTTAAATACCCCCATAGCCATCACGTTTAGACTCGGATTTTGATTACACTAAAAGTTAGCCATTGTAGCAACTCTCGTGTACTTCTTTTGAGGCCAACACCCAGAACAAGACCGACTATTCGGAATCTCACCTTTTTCAATAAAGCTTTCATCTTCCATCCGCAATATTCTGATTGCATCATTAGTTCTTACTTGTTCTCGATTTCAGGTAGGAATTAGACCCTCGCTGGTCAGGCTGATCGCGCATCCGCAAGATCAGTAACTCCCGGAGATTGTCCTAGCGATTGCATTGGCAAACGAGCTTTGCACGTGTAGTCGGATCGTCAAGCACGAACTCCACCAACAAATCGATCTATCCACGTCTCATCGAAAGATCGGCCACCTTTGCCCTATCAAGTGGTATCAGATTTCAGGTTGCTCGGTGAGATTTTACTATTTTCCTAGTGTAGATTTGATGACCCACAAGTATAGGGGGTGTATCGTAGTACTTTCGATAAATAAGAGTGTCGAACCCAACGAGGAGCAGAAGGTGTTGACAAGCAGTTTCGATGAAGGATTCACTGTAAATGCTCACAGACAAGTATTCAGGGGGTTTTGATATAGCAGATAAATAAAGTACAAGAAAGTAAAATGTGAGAGTAATAATTGCAGCGAGTGGCCCAATCCTTTTTAGCACAAAGGACAAGCCGGTTTGTTTACTTATAATGACCAAACCTTCTTGAGGACACACAAGAATTTAATCTAGTGCTTTCGCTTCATATAGCTGATTAATCTTCATTGTTTTGATAAGTGTTGTGTGGGTGAACCTATTCTAATGCACCGCCCTTCCTAGGACTAATACATACTTGTGATTATACCCCTTGCAAGCATCCGCAAATACAAGAAAGTAATTAAGATAAATCTAACCACGACCTTAAACTACGAGATCATGTCTGTCCCTCCTGCATCGATATACCAACGGGGGTTCGGGTTTCGTCACTCCGGCAACCCCGCAATTAGCAAACGAATACAAGATGTATTCCCCTAGGCCCATAAAGGTGAAGTATCATGTAGTCGACGTTCACATGACACCACTAGAAGAATAACACCACAACTTAAATATCATAACATTGAATATTACCCAACATAATTCACTACTAACATTTAGACTTCACCCATGTCCTCAAGAACTAAACGAACTACTCACGAGACATCATATGGAACATGATCAGAGGTGATATGATGATGAATAACAATCTGAACATAAACCTTGGTTCAATGGTTTCACTCAATAGCATCAATAACAAGTAGTAATCAATACCGGGAGAGTTTCCCCTACCAAACAATCAAGATTCAACCCTAGATGTTACAGCGGTGACGAGGTGCAGCGGTGGAGATGGTTGTGATGATGATGGAGATGATGGTGATGATGACCCCAATGATGTCCAGCTCGATGACGGTGACGATGGCGTCGATTTCCCCCTCCGGGAGGGAATTTCCCCGGCAGATTTCAGCCTGCCGGAGAGCTCTTTTCTCTCTGGTGTTTTCCGCCCCGCAGAGGCGGCTGTGACTCTTCGCGATTATTCCCTGGAGCTTAGGTTTTCGGGGCGAAGAAGTACACGAAGGAGAGGAGGCCAGAGGGGGCTGTGGGCCCCCTCCCCACCAGGCGGTGCGGCCAGGGCAGGGCCCGCGCCGACCTATGGGGGGCCCATGGCGGCCCTCCTCGGCTCCTCCTTTTGGCTCTCTCCATCTTCTGGAAAAATAAGATTTTCCGTGTAATTTCCGTCAATTGTTGATCTTCCGAAATATTGCATTCTGACGGTGCTTTTTCCAGCAGAATCCTGACTCCGGTGCGCGATTCTCCAATAATCTTGAAACATGCAAAATAGATGAAATAACATAAGTATCATCTCTAAATATGAAATATATCAATGAATAACGGTAAATTATGATATAAAATAGTGATGCAAAATGGACGTATCAACTCCCCCAAGCTTAGACTTCGCTTGTCCCCAAGCGAAACTGAACTCGGTAAACAAGACCACATGTTTATGGAGTGAAGAGTCGATAAACCAAATACGGACACGAAGCATCATATTAATTCACACAGGACATTCTAGTGAACAACTTCCTCATATAATTCAACTTGAAACAAGTAGAGGATAATCACAAATAAAGGTGCATAGGAAATCATAATTGGTGATGGAAAACTTCGTTCTTGGTCAGAGAACAATTGACAGATTGTACTTATCTATCGAGCAACACTCTTATATTAAAGCTTATATGGAAAAACTTGCATACTCAATCATAATAATCTCCTCATAACCATTGATAACCTTCAAAGCTATATTCATTCAGATAAAACTTGTACTAAACAAGGAAGAATAAAATACATGATTAAGTAGATCACAGTATAAATGGTTTTATCACAACAACTCAATTGCTTGCTTAAGATAGAGGGAAATAGGTTTACTGACTCAACATAAAGTAAAAGATAGGCCCTTCGCAGAGGGAAGCAGGGATTAAATCATGTGCTAGAGCTTTTTAAGTTTTGAAATCATATAGAGAGCATAAAAGTAAAGTTTTGAGAGGTGTTTGTTGTTGTCAACGAATGGTAGTGGGTACTCTAACCCCCTTGCCAAACAGACTTCCAAAGAGCGGCTCCCATGAAGGATGTTATCTCCACCAGCAAGGTAGATCATCCATCTTCTCTTTTGTTTACACATGTACTTTAGTTTATTTAAGGATGACACTCCTCCCAACCTTTGCTTTCTCAAGCCATGGCTAACCGAATCCTCGGGTGCCTTCCAACATTTCACATACCATGGAGGAGTGTCTATTGCAAAATTAAGTTGCTTACCGATGAATTAGGGCAAAACATGTGAAGAGAGTTATTAATGAAAGTTGATTAATTGGGGCTGGGAACCCCGTTGCCGGCTCTTTTTGCAAAATTATAGGATAAGTGGATGAAGCCACTAGTCCATTAGTGGAAGCTGCCCAACAAGATTGAAAGTTAAACACCACATACTTCCTCATGAGCTATAAAACATTGACACAAATAAGAGGTAATAACTTTTGAATTGTTTAAAGGTAGCACATGAAGTATTTACTTGGAATGGCAGGGAAATACCACATAGTAGGTAGTTATGGTGGACACTGATGGCATAGGTTTGGTTTAAGGGTTTGGATGCACGAGAAGCATTCCCTCTCAGTACAGGTCTTTGGCTAGGAAGGTGGATTAGCAAGCATAAGAGTTGAGGGAAACAAACATACATACATGTGATAGAAACAATCATGCATCTTCCGTGTAAGCACAAACAATTTTAACTTCAGAATACTAAGCTAGGAACTAACAAGAAAGATAATAACATATCTACATGTATTTCCTCTTTTCTTCTTAAACTCAAAGTGTTGTTGCTATTGACCAATGCTAAGTTTGCCAAAACCAAATAGATTTACTCAATGCTCCCAAAGTGATACCAATACTAGCAACAAGATCAATCATATAATAGAGATTGCAAACTAAAATAAGATGTGCAATATGTAAATGATAAGACTTCTCATTAATATTCCAAAACGATAACTCACACCAAGGGATACATAGATAACCAACTAAAGAGAGATACTTCCATACCGCAACACATGTTATATGATAACTTCCCTACTCATGATATGACACTACTTGATAGTAAAAAGGTAAAAGATAGTGATGATGTGATACCGCGGCACTCCCCCCAAGCTTGGAACAAGCCAAGGGGGTGCCAATACCGATGATGAATTACTCCTTCGGCGGTGTGGATGAATTCTTGATAAGCTTCTCAACAAGCTCCTTTAGCTCTCAATTTTGTACATGAGGTTGCGGATCATCTCCGAATTGTGCTCGACGCGGTTAAGAAGTATATCCGACGGCGAGTCCCAGCTCTTAGAGTTGTTTCCCCACTCTTCAGCTTCAGACTTCAACCTTCCTGCAGTGTTAGAGCGATCTATATCCCACTTGCTAGGCAATACCGTCTTGGGAATCCTTTCAATTTGACCATTGTAAATTAGAGTGTGGAAGGGGTTGTAGGTGCCTGGAGGGGATGTCCTTGGAGCTAGGAAACGACGTGGGACTTTTCCCCCGGTGCGAATTCGCGCGCTCTTCTTAGGGTTAGAAGGATCTTCCACCACTCCAATGCTTGCGATGGTGACATGCGGGTATGCACGCGAGTCTTCCTCCACTTCCTCTTCATCTTCTTCCTTGAAACTTTCGTCCACCTCTTTCCACTCGGGATCTTGAATATCTTCCCCCGAAAGCTCCTTGCCCTTGTTGTTGGAGACCATGGTGCTTCTAGATCAAAAACAGATCCTCGCAGAAAACAGCTCGAAACAAAACGCGACGAGAAAACGATATACGGACCTCCAGGGGTCCGGGGGATTATATAACAGAAATTTTCACGTCAGAAGGAAAGTACCAGGTCGAACCAGAGTCGGAGAGGGACAGCGAGGGGCTCTCCTCATAGGGCGGCGCGACCAGGCTGGGGCCCGCGCCGACCTATGGGGGCACGCCCTCGTGCGTCTCCTCCACTCCGTTTCGATCTCGTAATTTTTCATATTTTCCAAAAGTAGCAAAAACATTGTTCGGAAAGTTAAACGTGGACTTTTTCTTACCAGTACTGTTACCTATTCAAAGTCGAACTCTGCAGAACTGTCAATTTGACCTTTGATGAAAGCTTCCGGAGTTACCACTCGAATAACATCAACATCTTCATTATAAGAATCACCAGAGATATAATGCTTGAGTCTTTGTCCATTCACCACTTGTGTGGCATTACCTTGCAGAGAACTAATTTTAATTGCTCCTGAACGATACACCTCCACAATGATATATGGTCCTTCCCATTTTGAGAGTAATTTCCCTGCAAAAAATCTGAGACGAGACCGATACAATAGGACTTTATCCCCAACATTAAATTCTCTTTTGATAATTCTTCTATCATGCCATTTCTTAACTTTCTCTTTAAAGAGTTTAGCATTTTCATATGCTTCAATTCTCCATTCATCTAGAGAACTCAATTGTAGCAATCTCTTCTTACCGGCAAGTTTAGGATCTTTATTTAGTTCTCTTATAGCCCAGTAAGCTTTGTGCTCTAGTTCTAAAGGTAAATGACAAGCTTTCCCATAAACCATTTTATACGGTGACATACCCATGGGATTTTTATAAGCGGTTCTATAAGCCCATAGTGCTTCCTTCAATTTAATAGCCCAGTTCTTTCTAGATTTATTAACAGTCTTTTGCAAGATAGATTTAATCTCTCTATTTGATAATTCTACTTGCCCACTAGTTTGAGGATGATAAGCGGAAGCAATTCTATGATTAATACCATATTTGGCAAGAGTTTTTCTAAAACCACCATGAATAAAATGAGAACCTCCATCGGTCATAAGATATCTAGGAACTCCAAATCTAGGAAAAATAATATCTAAAAGCATTCTTAAAGAGCTCTCACCATCAGCACTTTTTGTGGGTATGGCTTCCACCCATTTAGTAACATAATCAACGGCGACAAGTATATGAGTGTTAGCTTTTGAAGAAGGGAAAGGTCCCATGAAGTCAAATCGCCAACAATCGAATGACTCAATAACAAGAGTATAATTCATAGGCATTTCATTGCGTCTGGAGATATTACCAACCCTTTGACATTCATCACAAGATAAAATAAACTTTCTTGCATCTTTAAAGAGAGTTGGACAATAGAAACCTGATTGTAGAACCTTTTGCGGAGTTCTATCTCCGGCGTGATGTCCTCCATAAACACTACCATGACACTTACTCAATATCTCTTGTTGTTCATATTCGGGAACACATCTTCGCAGAATACCATCCACTCCTTCTTTATATAAGTGTGGGTCATCCCAAAAATAATGCCTCAAGTCATAAAAGAATTTCCTCCTTTGCTGAGCTGAAAAGGTTGGAGGCAAGTACTTGGAAACAATAAAGTTAGCATAATCAGTGTACCAAGGGCTATATCGCGAGCTCACCTTTATTACAGCCAATTGTTCATTTGGAAAACTATCATTAACAGGGACAGGATCATAAGCAATATTTTCCAATCTAGATAAATTACCAGCAACAGGATTATCAGCACCTTTTCTATCTATAATATGCAAATCAAATTCTTGTAAAAGAAGCACCCATCTAATAAGCCTTGGCTTAGCATCTTTCTTTTCCATAAGGTATCTAATTGCAGCATGATCAGTATGAATCGTAACGTTTGAATCAACAATATAGGATCTAAACTTGTCACAAGCAAAAACTACAGCTAATAATTCTTTTTCAGTTGTAGCATAATTTCTTTGAGTAGCATCAAGAGTTTTGCTAGCATAATGAATAACATTCAATTTTTTATCTACTCGCTGTCCAAGAACAGCGCCTACAGCAAAATCACTAGCATCACACATAATTTCAAAAGGTAAGTTCCAATCAGGAGGTTCAACTACAGGAGCAGTTGTTAAGGCTTTCTTTAGAGTTTCAAAAGCTTCCTTACAATCATCATCAAAAACAAAAGGTACATCTTTTTGAAGAAGATTAGTAAGAGGCTTTGAAATCTTGGAGAAGTCTTTAATAAATCTCCTATAAAACCCAGCATGACCAAGAACACTACGAATACCTTTAACATCCCTAGGATAGGGCATCTTCTCAATTGCTTCAACTTTAGCTCTATCAACTTCAATACCTCTCTCGGAAATTTTATGTCCCAATTGACATAGGCATCCCCAATGGGCCTGCCGAAGAAGGTACCCGGGGTTTATTGAAGGCCCACAACCCGAAGGATAAGAAGATTCGGAAGCCCAAGATATTATTAAGGAAAGCTAGAGTTGTAATAGGAGGCATTATTTGTAATCTTGCGGGAAGGGTTAGAAACTCTCCCGGACTCTGTAAACTTGTAAATCACGAATCCCTCGGCTCCACCTCCTATATAAGGGGGAGTCGAGGGACAAAGAGAGGATCGAATCATTGTTTCACAAACCCTAGTTCTTACATTGTCGAGTACCTTTCGGCTGAAACCTTTGAGATCTACTTGCCCTCTACATCCAACGAAACCCTAGTCTACTACTTGTAGGCATTGACAAGTTGATACCTTGTCAATTGGCGCCGTCTGTGGAATCTAGAGGCGACAAGGAGCTGATCTCGATGGCACGTTCAAGATCGTCGACTTCGTCGATATCAAGCAACATCATGGACAGAGGTAAACAGATCGAAACTGGTCTCGTTGATTTTGTTCCTCACCCGCCCTCCCGTTTGGATGCATATGCGTATTTGGAGGAGCCCACGGAGATGACGTTCGGAAAGTTCCACTTCCGCGTCGAGAAAGAAGGAATGTATCGTCTCGAAGTTCCGATTTCGTCGGGATTATCGGCGGTCGATCCCGATTTTTCAAGCTCATCATCATCCATCGAGTCAGGCGACGAGGAGACTTCATCGCCACGCTTCATCAGCACCAAAGCAAGCGAAGAACTCACCAAGATCTTCAGCGACATGTCCTTCGAGTCATCCGCGGACTCCTATATAAGCGATGACTCGAATAGCGTTGACAGTTTCGACTTCATCGACAAATCCATCACTGTTGGAAAGGTCTTCACCAATCTCTATGATGGTGTCACCAAACCCAGCAAAGTTCAGAACTCAAGATATCATCAGATCTGCGCCATCGGAGAAGCAAGTCGCGATCAGGAGGAAACATCAGAGGCTTTCGACGACTTGGGAAATCCATATGTCGATCCTTCTGACATAAGGCGAGGTTTGGGCACTAAATATGTCGGGCCTACACCACGTGTTAGAGTTCAACTTCCACAAGCAGCGTGGGATAGAGCAGCAAGAGCTATGGATGGTTCTGAACCAATTGAGACAACCGCTACGGTCGAAGAGTTACAGGGTTACCAATATAGGCTCGCCCGAGCTGGAAGAGAATTGGAAAAACAGACAGCTGCTCTGAACAGAAGAAAGGAGGCAGCTTCTGCGTCAAGCAGGCGAAGAGCGGAGTTAAGTCGACAATCAGGAACTTCGGGAGATAGCCACAGAGAAGCTCGAAGGAGGGCAAGATCTCGGCCGCAAAATATACCCGAGGCTGAAAGAGAGACTTTAATTCAAAACCTCGATATGTCTTTTATGTCAATCGACACGAGGGGGAATATCATCCCGAAAACACCGAAGCGAGGATACATGGCAACGCAAGCTTTCATCTTAGCGTCCGGGCCACCTCCTCGGGGACCCGAGAGAAGCGTTGTATAACATGGCCATGGCAGGATGTGGGGCCATGGGAGCAGCATTTGCAGCCACACCTCCCGAAGGAGCTGCAAGACAAAATAGCCCGAGACCTACTGCGGCGAGTACAAAATCCACCAGCGAGCAAGTGGAGTCGGAGATACGGCGGCTCAGGCCAGGGTAGATAGAGCGCGACAAGGCAGAAGAGAACATCGGCAGTCACCAGAACTCGCTGAAGAAGATATGTGTGGACTCCCGTGTTTTACGCGACGAGTCCGGAAAACTCGAGTCCCCTCAGGATTCAAGTTACCCGATAGTTTAAAGAAATTTGATGGCCTACAAGATCCCGAGGATTGGCTAGTCGATTACCTCGAGACGGTAAAGCTAATAGGTGGAACCAGAGCAACAGCCATGTAGAGCATTCAAATACACCTGAGCGGAGCCGCAAGATCTTGGATAAAAAAGCTTCCTCCAGGTTCTATCGACAGCTGGGATAGCTTTGAGGATGTGTTTGTCAAGAACTTCCGATCAACCTGCAAAAAGCCAGCGACACTAGAGGAATTGAGATCATGTCGAAAAAAGCATGATGAATCAATGAGGAAGTACATTCAAAGGTGGAACATCATCAAAAACTCGGCGGAGAATATATCTGACGAGAGAGCGATAGATGCGTTCGTAGCAGGAGTTCGACGAGGCGATTTTGTGGAGGACTTGGGAAGAACCAACCCAAGGACGGTATCAGCATGAATGGAAATAGCAAACAGATGGGCAGATGGCGAGGATGATGTACATAACAAACAACACAGGTCACCAGAGGAGGACCGCAGTCGAAATTTTCAAAATAGACGACGATTTTCTCGGCAATTTTCGAGTTACGATGCCCCTCGCCAAATATCGGCTGGTTTTCGGGGAAACAATGGAGGAAACAACAGAGATGATTATCAAAGGAGTAATGCACAGTGATACGTCTCCGACGTATCGATAATTTCTTATGTTCCATGCCACATTATTGATGATACCTACATGTTTTATGCATACTTTATGTCATATTTATGCATTTTCCGGCACTAACCTATTAACGAGATGCCGAAGAGCCAGTTGTTGTTTTCTGCTGTTTTTGGTTTCAGAAATCCTAGTAAGGAAATATTCTCGGAATTGGACGAAATCAACGCCCAGGGGCCTATTTTGCCATGAAGCTTCCAGAAGACCGAGGGAGAGTCGAAGTGGGGCCACGAGGTGGCGACACACCAGGGCTGCGCGGCCCAAGCCCTGGCCGCGCCGGCCTGTTGTGTGGGCCCCTCGTGACGCCCTTTGACCTGCCCTTCCGCCTACAAATAGCCTCCGTCGCGAAACCCCCAGTACCGAGAGCCACGATACGGAAAACCTTCCAGAGACGCCGCCGCTGCCAATCCCATCTCGGGGGATTCAGGAGATCGCCTCCGGCACCCTGCCGGAGAGGGGATTCATCTCCCGGAGGACTCTACACCGCCATGGTCGCCTCCGGAGTGATGTGTGAGTAGTTCACCCCTGGACTATGGGTCCATAGCAGTAGCTAGATGGTTGTCTTCTCCTCATTGTGCTTCATTGTCGGATCTTGTGAGCTGCCTAACATGATCAAGATCATCTATCTGTAATTCTATATGTTGTGTTTGTCGGGATCCGATGGATAGAGAATACTATGTTATGTTGATTATCAATCTATTACCTATGTGTTGTTTATGATCTTGCATGCTCTCCGTTGTTAGTAGAGGCTCTGGCCAAGTTTTTGCTAGTAACTCCAAGAGGGAGTATTTATGCTCGATAGTGGGTTCATGCCTCCATTAAATCTGGGACGAGTGACGGAAAGTTCTAAGGTTGTGGATGTGCTTGTTGCCACTAGGGATAAAACATTGATGCTATGTCCGAGGATGTAGTTATTGATTACATTACGCACCATACTTAATGCAATTGTCCGTTGTTTTACAACTTAATACTGGAAGGGGTTCGGATGATAACCTCGAAGGTGGACTTTTTAGGCATAGATGCATGCTGGATAGCGGTCTATGTACTTTGTCGTAATGCCCAATTAAATCTCACAATACTCATCATGTCATGTATGTGCATTGTCATGCCCTCTCTATTTGTCAATTACCCGACTGTAATTTGTTCACCCAACATGCTATTTATCTTATGGGAGAGACACCTCTAGTGAACTGTGGACCCCGGTCCATTCTTTTACATTGAATACAAACTGCTGCAATTGTTCTACTGTTTTTACGCAAACAATCATCATCCACACTATACATCTAATCCTTTGTTGCAGCAAGCCGGTGAGATTGACAACCTCATCTGTTTCGTTGGGGCAAAGTACTTTGGTTGTGTTGTGCAGGTTCCACGTTGGCGCCGGAATCTCTGGTGTTGCGCCACACTACATCCCGCCGCCATCAACCTTCAACGTGCTTCTTGGCTCCTCCTGGTTCGATAAACCTTGGTTTCTTTTTGAGGGAAAACTTGCCACCGTACGCATCACACCTTCCTCTTGGGGTTCCCAACGGACGCGTGCTGTACGCGTATCAAGCTCTTTTTCTGGCGCCGTTGCCGGGGAGATCAAGACACGCTGCAAGGGGAGTCTCCACAATCCAATCTCTTTACTTTATTTTTGTCTTGCTTTATTTTATTTACTATTTTGTTTGCTGCACTAAATCAAAATACAAAAAAAATTAGTTGCTAGTTTTACTTTATTTACTGTCTTGCACTCTATATCGAAAACACAAAAAAATTAGTTACTTGCATTTACTTTATCTAGTTTGCTTAATTTACTACTGCTAAAATGGCCACTCCTGAAAATACTAAGTTGTGTGACTTCGCAACCACAAATAATAATGATTTCTTATGCACACCTATTGCTCCACCTGCTACTACAGCAGAATTCTTTGAAATTAAACCTGCTTTACTAAACCTTGTTATGCGAGAGCAATTTTCTGGTGTTAGTTCTGATGATGCTGCTGCCCATCTCAATAATTTTGTTGAATTGTGTGAAATGCAAAAGTATAAAGATGTAGATGGTGACATTATAAAATTAAAATTGTTCCCTTTCTCATTAAGAGGAAGAGCTAAAGATTGGTTGCTATCTACTGCCTAAGAATAGTATTGATTCATGGACTAAATGCAAGGATGCTTTTATTGGTAGATATTATCCCCCTGCTAAAATTATATCTTTGAGGAGTAGCATAATGAATTTTAAACAATTGGATAATGAACATGTTGCTCAAGCTTGGGAAAGAATGAAATCTTTGGTTAAAAATTGCCCAACTCATGGACTGACTACTTGGATGATCATCCAAACCTTCTATGCAGGACTAAATTTTTCTTCGCGGAACCTATTGGATTCAGCTGCTAGAGGTACCTTTATGTCCATCACTCTTGGTGAAGCAACAAAGCTCCTTGATAATATGATGATTAATTACTCTGAATGGCACACGGAAAGAGCTCCACAAGGTAAGAAGGTAAATTCATCGAAGAAACCTCTTCCTTGAATGATAAGATTGATGCTATTATGTCTATGCTTGTGAATGATAGGACTAATGTTGATCCTAATAATGTTCCGTTAGCTTCATTGGTTGCCCAAGAAGAACATGTTGATGTGAACTTCATTAAAAATAATAATTTCAACAACAATGCTTACCGGAACAATTCTAGTAATAACTATAGGCCATATCCTTATAATAATGGTAATGGTTATGGTAATTCTTATGGGAATTCTTACAACAATAATAGGAACACACCCCCTGGACTTGAAGCTATGCTTAAAGAATTTATTAGTGCACAAACTACTTTTAACAAATCTGTTGAGGAAAAGCTCAATAAAATTGATATTCTAGCTTCTAAGGTTGATAGTCTTGCCTCTGATGTTGATCTTTTGAAATCGAAAGTTATGCCTAATAGGGATATTGAAAATAAAATTGTTACTACAGCAAATTCCATCCAAGTTATAATTAATGAGAATATAAGATTGATGGCCGAATTGCATGCTAGGTGGGAAAGAGAAGAAAATGAAAAACTAGCTAAAGAAGATAATGTAGTTAAAGTTTGGACTATTACCACCGCTAGCAATGCTAATGCTTTACATGTTGCTGCACCTCCTACTATTAATAATCAAACAATTGGTGTTGGCAATGTTTCCACTTCTAATGCAAAGCCCGCAAAATTGCCTGAAACTGCTAAAACTGCTGAAACTGCCTGTGATAAAACTGCTGAAATTTTTTCCAACATTGGGGATGATGATCCCATTGCTTTAGATTATAATGGTTTGGATTTTGATGATTGCCACATCTCTGAAGTTATAAAGTTCTTACAAAAACTTGCTAAGAGTCCCAATGCTAGTGCTATAAATTTGGCTTTCACAAAACATATTACAAATGCTCTCATAAAAGCTAGAGAAGAGAAACTAAAACTTGAAACTTCTATTCCTAGAAAGCTAGAGGATGGTTGGGAGCCCATCATTAAGATGAAGGTCAATAACTTTGATTGTAATGCTTTATGTGATCTTGGTGCAAGTATTTCGGTTATGCCTAAGAAAATCTATAATATGCTTGACTTGCCACCATTGAAGAATTGTTATTTGGATGTTAATCTTGTTGATAATGCTATAAAGAAACCTTTGGGGAGAGTTGATAATGTTCGCATTACCGTTAACAATAACCTTGTCCCCGTTGATTTTGTTGTCTTGGATATTGAATGCAATGCATCTTGTCCCATTATATTGGGAAGACCTTTTCTTCGAACTGTTGGTGTTATCATTGATATGAAGGAAGGTAATATTAAATATCAATTTCCTCTCAAGAAAGGTATGGAACACTTCCCTAGAAAGAGAATGAAGTTACCTTTTGATTCTATCATTAGAACAAATTATGATGTTGATGCTTCGTCTCTTGATAATACTTGATACACACTTTCTGCGCCTAGCTGAAAGGCGTTAAAGAAAAGCGCTTATGGGAGACAACCCATTATTTTACTTCTGCACTTTGTTTAATATTTGAGTCTTGGAAGTTGTTTACTACTGTAGCAACCTCTCCTTATCTTAGTTTTATGCTTTGTTGTGCCAAGTAAAGTCGTTGATAGTAAGGTTCATACTAGATTTGGATTACTGCGCAGAAACAGATTTCTTTGCTGTCACGAATCTGGGTCTAATTCTCTGTAGGTAACTCAGAAAATTATGCCAATTTACGTGAGTGATCCTCAGATACGTACGCAACTTTCATTCAATTTGAGCATTTTCATTTGAGCAAGTCTGGTGCCTCAATAAAATCCATCTTTACGGACTGTTCTGTTTTGACAGATTCTGCCTTTTATTTCGCATTGCCTCTTTTGCTATGTTGGATGAATTTCTTTGATCCATTAATATCCAGTAGCTTTATGCAATGTCCAGAAGTGTTAAGAATGATTGTGTCACCTCTGAACATGTTAATTTTTATTATGCACTAACCCTCTAATGAGTTGTTTCGAGTTTGGTGTGGAGGAAGTTTTCAAGGATCAAGAGAGGGAGATGATACAATATGATCAAGGAGAGTGAAAGCTCTAAGCTTGGGGATGCCCCGGTGGTTCACCCCTACATATTTTAAGAAGACTCAAGCGTCTAAGCTTGGGGATGCCCAAGGCATCCCCTTCTTCATCGACAGCATTATCAGGTTCCTCCCCTGAAACTATATTTTTATTCCATCACATCTTATGTACTTTGCTTGGAGCGTCGGCTTGTTTTTGTTTTTTGTTTTGTTTGAATAAAATGGATCCTAGCATTCACTGTATGGGAGAGAGACACGCTCCGCTGTTGCATATGAACAAGTATGTCCTTAGGCTTTACTCATAGTATTCATGGCGAAGGTTGAATCTTCTTCGTTAAATTGTTATATGGTTGGAATCGGGAAATGCTACATGTAGTAATTCTAAAATGTCTTGAGTAATGTGATACTTGGCAATTGTTGTGCTCATGTTTAAGCTCTTGCATCATATACTTTGCACCCATTAATGAAGAAACACCTAGAGCTTGCTAAATTTGGTTTGCATATTTGGTCTCTCTAAAGTCTAGATAATTTCTAGTATTGAGTTTTGAACAACAAGGAAGACGGTGTAGAGTCTTATAATGTTTACAATATGTCTTTTATGTGAGTTTTGCTGCACCAGTTCATCCTTGTGTTTGTTTCAAATAACCTTGCTAGCCTAAACCTTGTATCGAGAGGGAATACTTCTCATGCATCCAAAATCCTTGAGCCAACCACTATGCCATTTGTGTCCACCATACCTACCTACTACATGGTATTTCTCCGCCATTCCAAAGTAAATTGCTTGAGTGCTACCTTTAAAATTTCCATTCTTTACCTTTGCAATATATAGCTCATGGGACAAATAGCTTAAAAACTATCGTAGTATTGAATATGTACTTATGCACTTTATCTCTTATTAAGTTGCTTGTTGTGCGATAACCATGTTCCTGGGGACGCCATCAACTACTCTTTGTTGAATATCATGTGAGTTGCTATGCATGTCCGTCTTGTCTGAAGTAAGAGAGATCTACCACTTTAATGGTTAGAGCATGCATATTGTTAGAGAAGAACATTGGGCCGCTAACTAAAGCCATGAATCATGGTGGAAGTTTCAGTTTTGGACATATATCCTCAATCTTATATGAGAACACTAATTGTTGCTACATGCTTATGCATAAAAGAGGAGTCCATTATCTGTTGTCCATGTTGTCCCGGTATGAATGTCTAAGTTGAGAATAATCAAAAGCGAGAAATCCAAAATGCGAGCTTTCTCCTTAGACCTTTGTACAGGCGGCATGGAGGTACCCCTTTGTGACACTTGGTTAAAACATGTGTATTGCGATGATCCGGTAGTCCAAGCTAATTAGGACAAGGTGCGGGCACTAATAGTATACTATGCATGAGGCTTGCAACTTGTAAGATATAATTTACATAATACATGTGCTTTATTACTACCGTTGACAAAATTGTTTCTTGTTTTCAAAATAAAAGCTCTAGCACAAATATAGCAATCGATGCTTTCCTCTTTGAAGGACCTTTCTTTTACTTTTATGTTGAGTCAGTTCACCTATTTCTCTCCACCTCAAGAAGCAAACACTTGTGTGAACTGTGCATTGATTCCTACATACTTGCATATTGCACTTATTATATTACTCTATGTTGACAATATCCATGAGATATACATGTTACAAGTTGAAAGCAACTGCTGAAACTTAATCTTCTTTTGTGTTGCTTCAATACCTTTACTTTGATTTATTGCTTTATGAGTTAACTCTTATGCAAGACTTATTGATGCTTGTCTTTAAGTGCTATTCATGAAAAGTCTTTGCTTTATGATTCATTTGTTTACTCATGTCATTACCATTGTTTTGATCGCTGCATTCATTACATATGCTTACAATAGTATGATCAAGGTTATGATGGCATGTCACTCCAGAAATTATCTTTGTTATCGTTTACACTGCTCGGGACGAGCGAGAACTAAGCTTGGGGATGCCGATACGTCTCCGACGTATCGATAATTTCTTATGTTCCATGCCACATTATTGATGATACCTACATGTTTTATGCATACTTTATGTCATATTTATGCATTTTCCGGCACTAACCTATTAACGAGATGCCGAAGAGCCGGTTGTTGTTTTCTCGCTGTTTTTGGTTTCGAAATCCTAGTAAGGAAATATTCTCGGAATTGGACGAAATCAACGCCCAGGGGCCTATTTTGCCATGAAGCTTCCAGAAGACCGAGGGAGAGTCGAAGTGGGGCCACGAGGTGGCGACACACCAGGGCGGCGCGGCCCAAGCCCTGGTCACGCCGGCCTATTGTGTGGGCCCCTCATGACGCCCTTTGACCTGCCCTTCCGCCTACAAATAGCCTCCGTCGCGAAACCCCCAGTACCGAGAGCCACGATACGGAAAACCTTCCAGAGACGCCGCCGCCGCCAATCCCATCTCGGGGGATTCAGGAGATCACCTCCGGCACCCTGCCGGAGAGGGGATTCATCTCCCGGAGGACTCTACACCGCCATGGTCGCCTCCGGAGTGATGTGTGAGTAGTTCACCCCTGGACTATGGGTCCATAGCAGTAGCTAGATGGTTGTCTTCTCCTCATTGTGCTTCATTGTCGGATCTTGTGAGCTACCTAACATGATCAAGATCATCTATCTGTAATTCTATATGTTGTGTTTGTCGGGATCCGATGGATAGAGAATACTATGTTATGTTGATTATCAATCTATTACCTATGTGTTGTTTATGATCTTGCATGCTCTCCGTTGTTAGTAGAGGCTCGGCCAAGTTTTTGCTAGTAACTCCAAGAGGGAGTATTTATGCTCGATAGTGGGTTCATGCCTCCATTAAATGCGGGACGAGTGACGGAAAGTTCTAAGGTTGTGGATGTCTTGTTGCCACTAGGGATAAAACATTGATGCTATGTCCGAGGATGTAGTTATTGATTACATTACGCATCATACTTAATGCAATTGTCCGTTGTTTTACAACTTAATACTGGAAGGGGTTCGGATGATAACCTCGAAGGTGGACTTTTTAGGCATAGATGCATGCTTGGATAGCGGTCTATGGACTTTGTCGTAATGCCCAATTAAATCTCACAATACTCATCATGTCATGTATGTGCATTGTCATGCCCTCTCTATTTGTCAATTGCCCGACTGTAATTTGTTCACCCAACATGCTATTTATCTTATGGGAGAGACACCTCTAGTGAACTGTGGACCCCGGTCCATTCTTTTACATTGAATACAAACTGCTGCAATTGTTCTACTGTTTTCTGCAAACAATCATCATCCACACTATACATCTAATCCTTTGTTACAGCAAGCCGGTGAGATTGACAACCTCACTGTTTCGTTGGGGCAAAGTACTTTGGTTGTGTTGTGCAGGTTCCACGTTGGCGCCGGAATCCCCGGTGTTGCGCCGCACTACATCCCGCCGCCATCAACCTTCAACGTGCTTCTTGGCTCCTCCTGGTTCGATAAACCTTGGTTTCTTTCTGAGGGAAAACTTGCCGCCGTACGCATCACACCTTCCTCTTGGGGTTCCCAACGGACGCGTGATGTACGCGTATCACACAACAAGGCGACAATAGAGATGACTCTCGAAATAACAGGCAAAATAGTGGGTCGAGATTTCAGAGACCTTTTGTAACTCCCGAAGATATGATGAACGGGCCATGTCAGATGCATTTTTACCACGACACCAATGGGAGAAGGCAGTCAGGGCATTTGCAGAAGGACTGCCGAAACTTCCAAGCAATGCTGCGAGTTGCAGGAATAGCTAATGCACAAACAGTAAATAGAAACCCCCAGGGGCCTAGGAGTGAGATTCACTTGCCACCTCCTCCCGCAATTACAGACGAAAATCGACATCAGCTCAGAATAGCGGTGATACGTCTCTGACGTATCGATAATTTCTTATGTTCCATGCCACATTATTGATGATATCTACATGTTTTATGCATACTTTATGATGATTTTATGCGTTTTCCGGAACTAACCTATTGACGAGATGCCGAAGGGCCAGTTCCTGTTTTCTGCTGTTTTTGGTTTCAGAAATCCTAGTAAGGAAATATTCTCGGAATCGGACAAAATCAACACCGAAGATCTTAGAATCCCCGGGAGCTTCCAGAACACCCGAGAACTGTCAGAGAGGGGCCACAGGGGGCCCACACATGGTGGCGGCGCGGCCCAGGAGGGGGGCGCGCCGCCCTAGTGTCTGGTGGCCCCAGACCCCCTCTGACCTTGCCCTTCCGCCTATTTAAAGCCTCCGTCGCGAAAACCCTGATGCGCTCGACGAAACCAGAGAAAACCTTCCAGAGCCGCCGCCATCGCGAAGCCAAGATCTGGGGACAGGAGTCTCTGTTCCGGCACGCCGCCGGGACGGGGAAGTGCCCCCGGAAGGCTCCTCCGTCGACACCACCGCCATCTTCATCACCGCTGCTGTCTCCCATGAGGAGGGAGTAGTTCTCCATCGAGGCTCGGGGCTGTACCGGTAGCTATGTGGTTAATCTCTCTCCTATGTACCTCAATACAATGATCTCATGAGCTGCCTTACATGATTGAGATTCATATGAGTTTTGTATCACTATTCATCTATGTGCTACTCTAGTGATGTTATTAAAGTACTCTATTCCTCCTGCATGGTGTAAAGTTGACAGTGTGTGCATCATGTAGTACTTGGCGTAGTTTATGATTGTGATCTCTTGTAGATTATGAAGTTAACTATTGCTATGATAGTATTGATGTGATCTATGCCTCCTTTCGTAGCGTCAAGGTAACAGTGTGCATTCTATGTTAGTACTTGGTTTAGTTATGTTGATCTGTCATGCACTCTAAGGTTATTTAAATATGAACATTGAATATTGTGGAGCTTGTTAACTCCGGCATTGAGGGTTCGTGTAATCCTACGCAGTTAGTGGTGTTCATCATCCAACAAGAGGGTGTAGAGTCTAGCATCTATCTATTTATTCGTTATGTGATCAATGTTGAGAGTGTCCACTAGTGAAAGTATGATCCCTAGGCCTTGTTCCTAAATACTGCTATCGCTGCTTGTTTACTGTTTTACTGCATCTTTACTTCCTGCAATATTACCACCATCAACCACACGCCAGTCCTGGACAGCAAAGCACTTTTCTGGTGCCGTTGCTACTGCTCATACTTATTCATACCACCTGTATTTCACTATCTCTTCGCCGAACTAGTGCACCTATTAGGTGTGTTGGGGACACAAGAGACTTCTTGCTTTGTGGTTGCAGGGTTGCATGAGAGGGATATCTTTGACCTCTTCCTCCCTGAGTTCGATAAACCTTGGGTGATCCACTTAAGGGAAACTTGCTGCTGTTCTACAAACCTCTGCTCTTGGAGGCCCAACACTGCCTACAAGAATAGAAGCACCCGTAGACATCAAGCTATTTTCTGGCACCATTGCCGGGGAGGAAAGGTAAAAGGCTCTCATACTCCGGTCCCAGGTAAAGTACTTTTCTGGCGCCATTGTGTGAGTGTTCGAAGCTATTTCCTTTAGATCCTTCAATTGCATATTTTTGTTTCTTGTTTACACTAGTTAGGCATAATGGACAACAATGAGCTTCTTATTCTATTTCCTGATTTAAGACATGGATGGTTTGATGCGAAAATTAAAAAACCCATGGAACATATTAGTATGAACACTTTGAATACTTTTGTTGCTAATGATATAGAAAGTTCTAAGCTTGGGGAAGCTGGTTTTGATGAGAATGATCTCTTTAGTCCCCCAAGCATTGAGGAGAAAATTTACTTTGATGATACTTTACCTCCTATTTATGATGATTATAATGATAGTAGCCTTTTGGTACCTCCTGTTATGGAGGATAAATTTGATTATGATTACAATATGCCTCCTATATTTGATGATGAAAATAATAATGATAGCTACTTTGTTGAATTTGCTCCCACTATTACTAATAAAATTGATTATGCTTATGTGGAGAGTAATAATTTTATGCATGAGACTCATGATAAGAATGCTTTATGTGATAGTTATATTGTTGAGTTTGCTCATGATGCTACTGAAAGTTATTATGAGAGAGGAAAATATTGTTGTAGAAATTTTCATGTTACTAAAACACCTCTCTATGTGCTGAAATTTTTGAAGCTACACTTGTTCTATCTTCCTATGCTGGTTACTTTTCTCTTCATGAACTTGTTTATTTACAAGATTCCTATGCATAGGAAGCATGTTAGACTTAAATGTGTTTTGAATTTTCCTCTTGATGCTCTCTTTTGCTTCAACTACTATTTCTTGCGAGTGCATCATTAAAACTGCTGAGCCCATCTTAATGGCTATAAAGAAAGAACTTCTTGGAAGATAACCCATATGTCTATTTTGCTACAGTACTTTTATTTCGTATTTGAGTCTTGGAAGTTGTTACTACTGTAGCAACCTCTCCTTATCTTTATTTTGTTGCATTGTTGTGCCAAGTGAAGTCTCTAATAGAAGGTTGATGCTAGATTTGGATTTCTGCGCAGAAACAGATTTCTATTTGTCACGAATCTGGGCTGTTTTCTCTGTAGGTAACTCAGAAAAATATGCCAATTTACGTGCGTGATCCTCAGATATGTACGCAACTTTCATTAGTTTTGAGTTTTCTCATCTGAGCAAGTCTGGTGCCTCGTAAAAATTCGTCTTTACGGACTGTTCTGTTTTGACAGATTCTGCCTTTTATTTCGCATTGCCTGTTTTACTGTGTTGGATGGATTTCTTTGTTCCATTACCATCCAGTAGCTTTGTGCAATGTCCAGAAGTGTTAAGAATGATTGTGTCACCTCTGAACATGTGAGTTTTTGATTATGCACTAATCCTCTAATGAGTTGCTTTGAGTTTGGTGTGGAGGAAGTTTTCAAGGGTCAAGAGAGGAGGATGATATACTATGATCAAGAAGAGTGAAGAGTATAAGCTTGGGGATGCCCCCATGGTTCATCCCTGCATATTTCAAGAAGACTCAAGCGTCTAAGCTTGGGGATGCCCAAGGCATCCCCTTCTTCATCGACAACTTATCAGGTTCCTTCTCTTGAAACTATATTTTTATTCCATCACATCTTATGTACTTTTACTTGGAGCGTCTGTGTGCTTTTATTTTTGTTTTGTTATTTTCATTCTCTGAATAAATTCATGCTTGTGTGGGAGAGAGACACGCTCCGCTGGTTCATATGAACACATGTGTTCTTAGCTTTTATTTTTCATGGCGAAGGTTGAAACTGCTTCGTTAATTGTTATATGGTTGGAAATGGAAAATGCTACATGTAGTAATTGGTAGAATGTCTTGGATAATTTGATACTTGGCAATTGTTGTGCTCATGTTTAAGCTCTTGCATCATATACTTTGCACCCATTAATGAAGAAATACATAGAGCTTGCTAAAATTTGGTTTGCATAATTGGTCTCTCTAAAGTCTAGATAATTTCTAGTATTGAGTTTTGAACAACAAGGAAGACGGTGTAGAGTCTTATAATGTTTACAATATGTCTTTTATGTGAGTTTTGCTGCACCGTTTCATCCTTGTGTTTGTTTTAAATAACCTTGCTAGCATAAACCTTGTATCGAGAGGGAATACTTCTCATGCATCCAAATCCTTGAGCCAACCACTATGCCATTTGTGTCCACCATACCTACCTACTACATGGTATTTCTCCGCCATTCCAAAGTAAATTGCTTGAGTGCTACCTTTAAAATTTCTATTCTTTACCTTTGCAATATATAGCTCATGGGACAAATAGCTTAAAAACTATTGTGGTATTGAATATGTACTTATGCACTTTATCTCTTATTAAGTTGCTTGTTGTGCGATAACCACGTTTCTGGGGACGCCATCAACTACTCTTTGTTGAATATCATGTGAGTTGCTATGCATGTCCGTCTTGTTTGAAGTAAGAGAGATCTACCACTTTAATGGTTAGAGCATGCATATTGTTAGAGAAGAACATTGGGCCGCTAACTAAAGCCATGAATCATGGTGGAAGTTTCAGTTTTGGACATATATCCTCAATCTCATATGAGAACACTAATTGTTGCTACATGCTTATGCATTAAAGAGGAGTCCATTATCTGTTGTCTATGTTGTCCCGGTATGGATGTCTAAGTTGAGAATAATCAAAAGCGAGAAATCCAAAATGCGAGCTTTCTCCTTAGACCTTTGTACAGGCGGCATGGAGGTACCCCTTTGTGACACTTGGTTAAAACATGTGTATTGCGATGATCCGGTAGTCCAAGTTAATTAGGACAAGGTACGGGCACTATTAGTATACTATGCATGAGGCCTGCAACTTGTAAGATATAATTTACATAATACATGTGCTTTATTACTACCGTTGACAAAATTGTTTCTTGTTTTCAAAATAAAAAGCTCTAGCACAAATATAGCAATCGATGCTTTCCTCTTTGAAGGACCTTTCTTTTACTTTTATGTTGAGTCAGTTCACCTATTTCTCTCCACCTCAAGAAGCAAACACTTGTGTGAACTGTGCATTGATTCCTACATACTTGCATATTGCACTTGTTATATTACTTTACATTGACAATATCCATGAGATATACATGTTACAAGTTGAAAGCAACCGCTGAAACTTAATCTTCCTTTGTGTTGCTTCAATACCTTTACTTTAATTTATTACTTTATGAGTTAACTCTTATGCAAGACTTATTGATGCTTGTCTTGAAAGTACTATTCATGAAAAGTCTTTGTTTTATGATTCAGTTGTTTACTCATGTCATTACCATTGTCTTGATCGCTGCATTCATTACATATGCTTACAATAGTATGATCAAGGTTATGATGGCATGTCACTCCAGAAATTATCTTTGTTATCGTTTACCTGCTCGGGACGAGTAGGAACTAAGCTTGGGGATGCTGATACGTCTCCGACGTATCGATAATTTCTTATGTTCCATGCCACATTATTGATGATATCTACATGTTTTATGCATACTTTATGATGATTTTATGCGTTTTCCGGAACTAACCTATTGACGAGATGCCGAAGGGTCAGTTCTCGTTTTCTCGCTGTTTTTGGTTTCGAAATCCTAGTAAGGAAATATTCTCGGAATCGGACGAAATCAACACCGAAGATCTTAGAATCCCCGGGAGCTTCCGAACACCCGAGAACCGTCGGAGAGGGGCCACAGGGGGCCCACACATGGTGGCGGCGCGGCCCGGGAGGGGGCGCGCCGCCCTAGTGTCCGGTGGCCCCGGACCCCCTCCGACCTTGCCCTTCCGCCTATTTAAAGCCTCCGTCGCGAAAACCCCGATGCGCTCGACGAAACCGGAGAAAACCTTCCCGAGCCGCCGCCATCGCGAAGCCAAGATCCGGGGGACAGGAGTCTCCGTTCCGGCACGCCGCCGGGACGGGGAAGTGCCCCCGGAAGGCTCCTCCATCGACACCACCGCCATCTTCATCACCGCTGCTGTCTCCCATGAGGAGGGAGTAGTTCTCCATCGAGGCTCGGGGCTGTACCGGTAGCTATGTGGTTAATCTCTCTCCTATGTACCTCAATACAATGATCTCATGAGCTGCCTTACATGATTGAGATTCATATGAGTTTTGTATCACTATTCATCTATGGGCTACTCTAGTGATGTTATTAAAGTACTCTATTCCTCCTGCATGGTGTAAAGTTGACAGAGTGTGCATCATGTAGTACTTGGCGTAGTTTATGATTGTGATCTCTTGTAGATTATGAAGTTAACTATTGCTATGATAGTATTGATGTGATCTATGCCTCCTTTCGTAGCGTGAAGGTAACAGTGTGCATGCTATGTTAGTACTTGGTTTAGTTATGTTGATCTGTCATGCACTCTAAGGTTATTTAAATATGAACATTGAATATTGTGGAGCTTGTTAACTCCGGCATTGAGGGTTCGTGTAATCCTACGCAGTTAGTGGTGTTCATCATCCAACAAGAGGGTGTAGAGTCTAGCATCTATCTATTTATTCTGTTATGTGATCAATGTTGAGAGTGTCCACTAGTGAAAGTATGATCCCTAGGCCTTGTTCCTAAATACTGCTATCGGTGCTTGTTTACTGTTTTACTGCATCTTTACTTCCTGCAATATTACCACCATCAACCATACGCCAGTCCTGGACAGCAAAGCACTTTTCTAGTGCCGTTGCTACTGCTCATACTTATTCATACCACCTGTATTTCACTATCTCTTCGCCGAACTAGTGCACCTATTAGGTGTGTTGGGGACACAAGAGACTTCTTGCTTTGTGGTTGCAGGGTTGCATGAGAGGGATATCTTTGACCTCTTCCTCCCCGAGTTCGATAAACCTTGGGTGATCCACTTAAGGGAAACTTGCTGCTGTTCTACAAACCTCTGCTCTTGGAGGCCCAACACTGTCTACAAGAATAGAAGCACCCGTAGACATCAAGCGGCAGCACCAGCACCACCACCTTACGTTGATCTCAACTCTCATGGAGCGGTCTCGATGATTCAGAAAGGCAGGCTATCCAATAGAGCTCAGAAAGTAATCTCGCGACAGGTGTTTATGGCAGAAAAGATGCCTCCACCAACGGTTGAGTACCTCAATTGGTCAGGGCAGGATATTGGCTTCACGATAGCGGACCACCCGCAGCAAGTTCCTCGACCAGGGCAGTCAACACTTATCTTACCAGCAGTAATCGCGGGATTCGACGTATCGCGAGTATTCATAGACGGCGGCAGCAGCCTAAACCTTATGTACGCAGATACGCTCAGGAAGATGAACATCTCCCTAGCAAATTTAAAGCCAACTGATACACGTTTTCACGGAATTACGCCAGAGAAGCCAAGTTATCCGTTGGGAAAGATCAATCTCGACGTTCAATTTGGAACCCGAGAAAACTACAGGATAGAGAAGCTAGAGTTCGAAGTCGTGGATTTCCCATCGCAATATCATGCTTTGTTGGGACGACCAGCGTATGCCAGGTTTATGGCGGTACCACATTATACATACTTGTTGTGGAGGTTACCTGGACCTAAGGGGCCAATTACAGTCAAATGAAGCTTTGCATTAGCCGATAAATGTGACAAGGATTTTCATCGACTGTCGGAAACTTTCGGGATGCAGGCAGAATACATGGAGTCAAGGCTCACGACGGATTACGATGTGCTGCCAGATGTGGGGAGACCCAACAAAGAACCAACCTTTAACACTGCAAAGGATTCCAAGGAGGTGCAGATCCACCCGACAGATCCAAACAAGACGACGTCCATTGCAACAGACATGGACCTCGCATAGGAAAGCGCGCTCGTCGAGTTCCTCCGTGAGAACTGGAAAATATTCGCATGGTGTCCAGCTGACATGCCAGGAGTACCCAGGGAACTTGCCGAGCACCACCTAAACTTGGATCCATTAGCCAGACCAATAAAACAACCTTTGCGGCTTTTTTCGGAGCCAAACCGCAAAGCTATGCTGTCGGAGATTGATCGACTAAGAGAAGCTGGTTTCATCAAAGAGCTGCATACAGAGGCCACGTGGGTCGCAAACCCAGTATTGGTCCCGAAGAAAAACACTAAAGTCATTCGCATGTGTGTCGACTTTACGTGTCTCAATAAACATTGTCGAAAGGATCACTTTCCCCTCCCAAGGATCGATCAAATTATCGACTCCACGGCTGGATGTGAACGTCTTTCCTTCCTGGATGCTTATTCTGGTTATAACCAGATTAGATTGAAAGATGAGGACGAGGTCAAAACAGCGTCCATCACACCTTACGGCGTGTTCTGCTATCGAACAATGCCTTTTGGTCTAAAAAACGCGGGAGCCACATATCGGAGGATGATGCAGAAGTGCTTGGCGAGGCAGATTGGGAAAAACGTGCAAGTATACATTGATGATGTCGTTATAACATCAAAAAAGGGGTCAACGTTGATCGAGGACTTGAAGGAAACTTTTGACAACCTCGACAAATTTTGCCTCAAGCTGAATCTGACAAAATGTTCTTTCGGCGTCCATGCAGGAGAACTTCTCGGGTTCTTAGTCTCAGCAAGAGGGATCGAAGCTAATCCCGAAAAAATCCAAGCTATCGTAACAATGAGGAAGCCAACAAAGTTAAAAGAAATACAGCAGCTAACTGGGCGAGTCGCAGCTTTAAGCAGATTCGTTGCCAGACTGGGAGAAAAGGCGTTACCATTCTACACCCTAATCAAACAAGCAGATAAGTTCCAGTGGAACGAGGAGGCAGATAGAGCTTTCGAGGATCTTAAACGTGCAATTTTGACACCACCAATCTTGGTGGCGCCAAAAGAGAAGGAACCTCTCCTGCTATACATTGCGGCCACACCCCAGGTGGTCAGTACGGCACTAGTTGTCGAAAGAGAGGAAGAAGGAAAACTTCATGGAGTACAGAGGCCAGTATATTTCGTAAGTGAAGTATTATCGCAGTCAAAACAGAGGTACCCACAGTACCAGAAGCTAGCATACGGAGTATTCACAACCGCAAGAAAATTGCGGCACTATTTTTCGGCGCACCCGATAATAGTGGTTAATGAGGCGCCTTTATCCAATATACTCAACAATCCAGAAGCTACAGGTCATGTCTCCCTTTGGGGAATAGAACTTTCTCCTCGGGACATCACGTATGAAAAAAGAAAAGCAATAAAGTCGCAAATTCTGCCAGACTTCATCGCAGAGTGGATGGAGCTGCAAAATACAGGGCCTCCGGATTTATCGAGAACCTGGACTATGAACTTTGACGGGTCCAAGAGAGTAGAAGGAGCTGGAACAGGCGTAATACTCATATCACCCGAAGACGAAAATTTAAAGTATGTCTTATGGATGACGTTCCCAAACGCGTCTAACAATGAGGCAGAATACGAAGCTCTTATACACGGGATGAAGATGGCGAAAGCTTGTGGCGCAACCCGACTAAAAATCTTTGGCGACTCACAATTGGTGGCCCAGCAAGTCATGAACCAATGTGATGCAGTCAATGATAGCATGGTGGCATACAAAGAAGTGTACAACGAGCTCGAGAAATTATTTGATGGATGCGAGGTAAAACATATTAGCAGACTAAGCAACGATGAAGCCGATGTTCTTGCAAATATCGGGTCGCAATGCCTCGCAGTTCCACCAGGCGTATTCTGGGAAGAAATAGCTGAGAGATCTACGAAGTCAAAGAAACCAAAAAAGAAGGAGAAGGATGAGAAACCTTCGGGGGCTCCTAAGGATGTTCTAGAAGAAGAGGAGGAACAGGACCTGGTAATGATGGTGCAGGTTCCATGGATGCAAACGTATATATCATACATCTTGAGGAAAGAAATACCCGACGACTCAGTAGAAGCAAGGCGAGTTATTCGACGATCTAAAGCTTTCACTGTGATCAAAGGGGAGTTGTACAAGCGAAGTATTTCTGGCGTGTTACAAAGGTGCGTCACACCCGAAGAAGGAAGGATAATCTTGAAAGATGTACACGAGGGAATATGTGGGCATCACGCAAGCAGTCGAGCTATCGCGGCCAAGGTTTTTCGGGCTGGATTCTACTGGTTGACCGCAATTGAGGACGCAAAAGATATAGTACGAACTTGCGACACGTGCCAGAGATTTGCCGCAAAACCCCACTCTCCAGCAGCAGAGCTGATGCCAATACCATTGTCTTGGCCCTTTGCTCAATGGGGTCTCGATATGGTGGGAAAATTACACAAGGCCTCGCCAGGAGGATACGAGTATATGCTTGTCGCTGTCGACAAATTCACCAAGTGGATAGAAGCGAAGCCGATAAATTCACCAGATGCAGCGTCAGCAATAAAATTCGTCAAGAGTATCGTTTTCCTGTTTGGGGTACCTCATAGCATCGTCACAGACAATGACAGCAACTTCACATCTAAAGAATTCAAGGCATACTGCGCGGAAGTAGGCATTAAATTGCACTTCGCGTCAGTTGGGCACCCGCAAACTAACGGTCAAGTCGAGAAAGCCAATGATATCATATGCAATGGTATCCAGAAGCGCTTGTTAGGACCATTGGAAAAAGCTCGACATACCTGGCCAGAGGAGCTGCCAAGTGTGTTGTGGAGTATTCGAACAACACCAAATACTGCGACACAGGAAACACCATTTTTTCTGGTCCATGGAGCTGAGGCAGTATTGCCAATAGAGATAGAGCATGATTCTCCAAGAGTTGATGAAGAAGCTTCTAGAAGGGCACTGGAAGACGATGTCGATGCATTGGACGAAGCTAGAGACGAAGTACTGTCACGAGTCACCAAGTACCAGCAGGACTTGAAAAACTACCACAGTCGACGATTGCGGCCAAGGTCTTTTCAGGTCGGAGATTTAGTTCTGCGACTCAATCAAAATAGTACTGAAAAACTCGAGTCTCCATGGCTTGGCCCTTATATCGTCACGGAAGTCATCGAAGGAGGAGCGTACATCATCAAGGATAAGAAGACAGGGGCTCCCGACAAAAACCCCTGGAACATGGCACAGCTAAGGCGTTTTTACGCTTAGTGTCAAAATATAGTCTTCCTTGTAAAAATACAATGTACTAAAACGCCCGCGAGTTTTCAGACGCACTCTTTTCCTTTTTCGGGGCACCGAGTGGGGCCGGAAAAGGTTTTTGATGAGGCGGGCTCGCGGTGCTGCAATATAGTAAAAGATATTGGTGATATACATCTTTTTCGTCGACAGGCTCGGGGGCTCATAACCCGCGACAGCACAAAATACATATACTCTCGCAAGATAGTAAATACCTCAAGACGCAAAAATAGTAGAAGCTCCGGCTAAAGGCTCGGGGGCTTCGAAATATAGATTACATTTTACAATATAAACATCTTCATTATCACGAAAATTCGACAAAAAATACAGACAGGATTTTTCGCAATATAGTACAATTTAGTTAGTGACTAATATACTATCTATGGATAGATCTTTGTTATTTGCAGCGATTGTCGTATGATCAGCATAGCTTCCTTTGACAAAGAATTCAGAGTCAAATCGAAGAAGTGCGTCCATCATTTCTTCAGCTACAGGGGTTACAACTTCATTGATTTTGTCGACGTTCCTTTTTCGCTTCGACTGCTTGGCCAGGCATTTGGAGACAATCTTAGTCAAGTCTAATTTTTGATAGCAAATCTGTATCATGATCATGGCAAATCTTGCTCCAGCTGATAATTGAGCTCGAACAAAGTTATGAATACGAGGAGCATCCCGAAATTTTTCCATCAAACCAAGAAGGGTGTCGAGCGCTTCGTTCCAAGGAAACATTGTCTTGTAACCAGGGACAACGTTTTAGTGCAGGAATCAAGGAACTCGTGAATCTGGCAAGCGCGATCCTGAAACCTGACAATTTATCGGGTCCGCTCTGTTGGCCCAGACCCGGCAGAACTTTCGCCGATCTAATACCAAGCACAGCCCCTGCCGTCGAGTGCTTTCCGACGACCGACGACGAAGTGATTTCCGGCAAGACGCGGACGTACGATAAACGTATACTTTCGTCTAGACGCACGTACACAGCAAATCAGCTAGCACCCAACTAGTAGATCGATCTGAGCTAGCTAGTACTACAACATAGGTAGACACAGGTAAAACGATTTTAGCCAAAGGGCCGTCTCGGTCCTTGTCTTATTCCTTGATCTCACGGTACACGGTGGTTCAAAGATTACAAGTTTGGCTTTACTTTTATACACGTAAAAGCTAGACAACCAAACCTAATAGGACTACACCATGAAACCGACTCTACGTAGAATTCCTATTCTACATGGAGTCCTACGTCCGTGACGCACACGACGACGTGCCGGAATCGTATTGTGCTTAGCTTTTCTAACAATCACCCCCCTAAGCACGACGTGCGCTTCACCTTGACCTGGGTCCCAAACACTACAGGAAAAATATGCGTCGCCGTGCAGCATTTCTTTGCCGTGTGTCCCCGCACGGCAAAGAAATCTTTGCCGTGCGCACAGATAAAAACGCACGGCAAAGACCTTGGTCACGGGAAAGATAGACACAAGCGCACGGCAAAGATACGATTCACGGCAAAGATGGAAGAGGCCGCACGGCAAAGAAACGTGCACGGCAATGGTCCAACAAACCGCACGGCAAAGACTTGGTGCACGACAAAGGCGTTGGGCATTGCCGTGCCTCACCCTTTGCCGTGCGCGCAGCTGGGTTGCACGGCAAAGCAGCCTTTGCCTAGTGTAAGCGCACGGCAAAGATGTAGAAACTGGATTTTTTCTCATCTCAAAAGGCATGGCATGGTATAGTTATCAACAAACGAACACATAGCTTAGTGGCAAGGTTGCACGCTTTCCCTACTCTGTGTCCTAGGTTCGATTCCCAGACCAGCCAGTTTGGGGTCTTTTTTTAGATAAAACATGTTAGGCACACGGCAAAGAAGCGACCTTTGCCGTGCGGCGTCACACGGCAAAGCCTTTGCCGTGCAACGTTGGCAAGTCACACGGCAAAGAAGCCTTTGCCGTTGATAACATTGCCGTGCGATCTTTGCCGTGCGGGGTCGCACGGCAAAGCCTTTGCCGTGCAAATAGGGCTCTTTGCCGTGCAAATAGTTGCACGGCAAAGCCTGTTTTTCCCGTAGTGAAATGCGCCAGCTGTTTCTCGCAGGCGTCTTCCTCGATATTGCTTTTGCCGCTCCTCGTGGAACCCATGTCACTGACTTTACCTTTGTCGGCTTCTCCAGAGCTTCACGCCGACAGTCCTCCTTGTCAACTTCTTCGGTCTTCACCGGTTCCTTGATGAACAAACATCGCTTCGTGTGCTTCATCTTCACCGGATTATTTACCGTCCGAAGTACCTTCTTCGGATAGAAGTCCAACACGCGTCGCATGCGTGCTCGTGTCGGTCGTAGTCGACTCATCTCCAGTGCAGTCGGAGATAGCACGACGTACTTTTCTGCGCCCGACGTCGCACTTGTTTCTTCACTTGCGGATCCTTCATTTGCTATTTGAGGAATCAGCCCCACGTCGCTTCTTCGCGACTCACCTTTGTAATCTCGTTTAAGTACTTCCTCCCCGAGATTCAGAGGAACATGCACGGCTAGCTCCTTGCCTGATGGATGCAATTCTAGCCGATGCTTTTGGCTATAATGCACCCCGGTACAAGCTAGCTCATGCATAGCTAGTTCCATCAGGTCTATACACATGAAACGTATCTGCCTTCTAGCTGGAATGTCTGCGTCCAACCAAACTGGTGCAGCCCGTACAGGCCTACTTTCACCCAATTTAGCTAGATCATTCCCTCTTCTGGCAATTTTTGTAGTGCATGGCCTTCTGGTTCGTATGTAGCACCTTCACGCAGCCCTTTTACTTGGCTGGGCAAGTATGCACCACGAAGTATACCTCCTGGTTCCCAGCGTGGACAACATACTGCTGAGCTTCCACGCCTGCATGCTGGGCTCCCGTATGCACCTCCTGCCGGCCTGCTAGCCTCGCTAGGAGTGGCCCAAACTGAGCTCCCGTGGAGCTCCACTGCCGGCAGGTGATTGGCAAATTTTATACAGATCGATACTAGCAGAGCTTAGCCAAGAGTACAAAAATAAAACGGAGATAGATAGATAGCTCAGCACTGATCAGCTGCTCCCCTCTTCCGGCTCAGCGCCGCTCGTAGCTTCAACAAGAACATGAAACGAAGGATCAGCTCAAGTGCATATTGTGGAGTAACCATCCCAACAGAATTTAGTAAGTTTCAGTTGCACCGACCGAGGGAGCTTTAAGATCCGAGCTCCGCGGCACGCGCAGCCTCTTCGCCGTGGCGATGAACATGCTGCAAGAACGACTGTGGCAAGAGGAACTCATGAGCTATAATTTTTTTGGAAAATGGAATTCATGAGCTTTACATTTAATTAAGTCAAGAAGAACAGATACTCAGATAGTTCGGCGTTGCATGCATTTGGAAGACTGAAGAAAAACTTACTCCCATGGGACATCGCCGACCAGCATCTGGTCGCCCTCGTCGTCCTCGTACACCAGTCTGTACACACCGCTGCCGTCCAGCAGTCCGGTGATCGACGGCTGGTTCCCCTCCGCGCAGGACCTCTGATCCCGTTGAGCTGCGGCACACACAAACAGAGGACATATCAAGTTCAGCCTCTAGACTCTCTACATAATCCAACTCGTATGCTGCCGGCCGTCCGGCCGGACGGTGCGTGCGTACCGGCGAGGAGGTCCCGGAAGAGGCGGTCGACGGCGACGGAGAGGTTGCCGTAGTCGCCCTGTGCCTTTAGGTCCACCTTGCGGCCGATGGGGACGCCGTCCATGTTCACCTTCACGAACATGCCCTTGTAGCCGGTCTTGTCGTCGGCGCCGTTGCGTGGGTCGGCGGGCGGCCGCTTGGACGCCGAGGAGGAGGCCAGGTTCCGCCGGAACGAGCGCACCGGAGCCGCGGCCGCTAGCGTTGTGCTGCACGTCGCAGAGACAAGAAGCAAGTGAATCAGCGCAATCTTGTAGTAGCAGAAGATTGGCTCTTTCGCTCCATACGCATCTCCACTAACTGACATATACAACGCTGCAATGTTGCAAGCAAGAGAAGATAAAAAAAACTCTACAAAACAGTAGGAGGCTAGATTTCATGTTTTAAACATACTACAATGTCTAGCATAATTTTTTAAAATAAAAATAAATTCAGGTGGTGAGGAGGTTTGAACTCATGACCTACGATTGGGAAGCAAAGGCTTCATCCAATTGAGCTACCACAGTCTTCTGTTATCTCTAGACAGACATTATATATAAAGAGTAGTGTGGCGCCCCTCCCATGGGCGCCACACAACCTGCCACATCGGATCGGCGCACCAGCTCAGCGTCGAGGGCGCCACGTCGGCTAGGAGAGTGGCGCCGCAGACACGGGCGCCACACTGCCATGTGTGGCGCCCATGAGAGAGGCGCCACACAAAAGGGTTAGATGGGTGAAATAGTTTGCCCGGAGGGTCAGTCTGTGCTATAGTTGCAACAAAGGGTTATTTTCGTGTAAATCGCCCCACTGCTGAGCCTACTGGCGCACTGCTGCCTAGATTTTCTGCCCAAGCGCGCGAGATGCTGCTCGCTCTGGGGCTCCCACGCGGAGAGACACCTCCAGGTGTAGCGCCTGGAACTTCGGGTATCGCTCCCTGGAGGCCAACCTTCTTAAAGGTCTGGTTAGCCCATGTACGTACGACGCGTGGCATCGTACCGAACGTCTCCCGCGCGCGCCGAGCCGCGGCGTACTCGGCGTACTTGCCAATCGCATCTGGCCGTGCTTGGCTGTAGGCATGCATCCAGCACGATGCAAACTGTATCAAATTCAAAGGGAAAACTAGCTAGCAAGTAAAATCGGAAATACGAGTATAATTACATTCTATACACACACGAACGAGTACAAAAACAGTCACGCACACGGGTAGGTACAGTCGCATACATGGGCAGGTACATTCGCGCACACGGGTAAGTACAGTCGCATACATGGGCAGGTACAGTCATGCACACGAGTAAGTACAGTGGCGCACACAGGCGAGTACAAGTACAGTCGCGCACACGAGGAGGTACAGTCGTGCACACGAGCAGGTACAGTCACGCACAACACACGAGTACAGTTGAACACACGAGCAAGTATAAGTACAGTCACGCAGACGAGCAGGTACAAACGCGCATACGAGCAGGTACAGTCGTGAACACAAGCAAGTACATGTACATAAGTACAGTGGCGCACACGAGCAGGTACAGTCGCGCGTAAGTACAGGTACAGTTCCGCACACGGGCGAGTACAATTAGTGAGTAAAGGCAAAAATTACACCAAATACACTAAAAATAGAAGTACTTATCAGTTAAAACACGAGTACAGTTAGGTACACACCATAGGTACATCATAATATTATTGGAAGTACGAAAAAAAAGTATTTCCAAACCTATCAACATGAGATCTAGTTTTGAAGATCTCGACGCGAGGATCTCAAAAGTGAAAACGGTTCGCAATTTGGACTTACGGTTCTCAAGATATTTCATTTTGAAAAAACGAATCTAGAGGAAAAAGGGAAAAACTGACACAACCCAGTCTTCTCTCTCCTCCCCATCCCCACCTTCCTTCCCCTTTCGACACGTGGCGAGCAGAGAGACCACTTCCCAGGAATTTTCTGGCATCACAGCGCGCCACTTGTCGCGTGCGGAGCGAGTTGCCTTCCCTTCGCGAAGGTCGGCCTTTTTTTAACGATTTCGTGGAACTTCACCGCTGGGTTCGATCGGCTCATCTCCTGTGCCCCCTGGGCTGCTGCAGCTGTCGGGCCTCCCTGCCCAACTCGACGTGCTTTCCAATTGTTGGCCCAGACCCGGCAGTACTCTCGCCGCTCTGATACCAATTGTTGGCCCAGACCCGGCAGTACTTTCGCCGATCTGATACCAAGCACAGCCCCTGCCGTCGAGTGCTTTCCGACGACCGACGACGAAGTGATTTCCGGTGAGACGCGGACGTACGATAAACGTATACTTTCGTCTAGACGCACGTACACAGAAAATCAGCTAGCACCCAACTAGTAGATCGATCTGAGCTAGCTAGTACTACAACATAGGTAGACACAGGCAAAACGATTTTAGCCAAAGGGCCGTCTCGGTCCTTGTCTTATTCCTTGATCTCACGGTACACGGTGGTTCAAAGATTACAAGCTTGGCTCTACTTTTATACACGTAAAAGTAGACAACCAAACCTAGTAGGACTACACCATGAAACCGACTCTACGTAGAATTCCTATTCTACATGGAGACCTACGTCCGTGACGCACACGACGACGTGCCGGAATCGTATTGTGCTTAGCTTTTCTAACACGCTTTGGAGTGGCCCAGAATAGAGAATCATGATCAAGAGAGAGGTTAACAAGAAAATTTGTCCTGGCATTTACCCTTTCGTCTTCAGCAGCAGCGTCAAGAAAGGAACCTATTGGGCAAGGACACATGAATTTCAAAAAAAAGGGATACAACAGGAAGACAGACGAAGTTTTGATTTGAACAAGCATACCTGACATATCCACACTGGCTTCATTCATCAATTCGAGCATAAAATTCTCTCGAGTGGTTGCCTTCTTAGCTTCAGAAACGGCGGTTTCCTTGGCAGCTATGGCTTCTTAAGCTTGTTGAACCGCAATCTTTTCCCTCTCGGATGATTTTCGAGATTGTTCCATCATCATAAGTGATTGTTTCTTCATAGACTGGAGTTGCTGGCGAAGTTCTTCCAAGTCTTCCGCTGAATTTTTACTCGAAGAATTTTCAGCACGCTCGACAGTAACAGGAACCTTCTTCGAACGGGACGACGCAGGTAAAACATCGGAAGGATAAGTAGTTGCAGTATGGTTGTCCAAAATCAACTGGAAATAAAAGATTCAATATCAATCATCAAAGCAAAGATAGATTTCCATTCATTCTCGAAGTATATACATCGTTATTACAAAAGAAGGGTCCCTAATGGACTATGGAAGCGGTCGTTGCCAAAACTACTAGAGCAACAGCATTGATAACCCACAAGTATAGGGGATCGCGATAGTCTTCGAGGGTAGTATAACCCAAATTTATTGATTCGACACAAGGGGAGGTAAAGAATACTTATAAGCCTTAACAACTGAGTTGTCAATTCAGCTGCACCTGGAAAAGCACTAACAACAGGGGTGATGTGAAAGTAGCAGTAATATGAGAGCAGTAGTAACAGTAACACAGCAGCAGTAATAGCAATATGAGAGCAATGGCACGAGAAGATAGTTGATACTACTTCCAATGACATGTAGAACAAGTATATTATGATGAAAGATGGACCGGGGTTCCCAGTGATCTACACTAGTGGTAACTCTCCAATAACAAGTGTTGGGTGAACAAATTACAGTTGGGCAATTGATAGGAATCAAAGGCATTAAGAAAGAACATCAGGCTTATTAATCATGTAGGCATGTTTTCCGTATATAGTCGTACGTGCTCGCAATGAGAAACTTGCACAACATCTTTTGTCCTACCAGCCGGTGGCAGCCGGGCCTCAAGGGAAACTACTGGATATTAAGGTACTCCTTTTAATAGAGCACCGGAGCAAAGCATTAACACACCGTGAAAACATGTGATCCTCACATCACTACCATCCCCTCCGGTTGTCCCGATTTCTGTCACTTCGGGGCCATTGGTTCCGGACAGTGACATGTGCATACAACTTGTAGATACAATCTAAGCAATAATATAGAGCTCAAATCTAAGATCATGCCACTCGGGCCCTAGTGACAAGCATTAAGAATAACAAGATTGCAGCAACAATAACTTCACAAACTTTATAGATAGACTAATCATAATGTATCATCCATCGGATCCCAACAAACACAACACCGATTACATCAGATGAATCTCAATCATGTAAGGCAGCTCATGAGACCATTGTATTGAAGTACATGGGGGAGAGAATACCGACATAGCTACTGCTAGAACCCGTAGTCCATGGGGGAACTACTCACGGAGCATGATGGAGGCGGTGGCGTTGATGGAGATGGCTTCCGGGGGCACTTCCCCGTCCCGGCAGGGTGCCGGGACGAGTTCCGTCCCCCGAATTGGAGTTTCGCGACGGTGGCGGCGCCCCTGGAGTCTTTCTGGAGTTTCGTCAATTGGTACGGTGTTTTTAGGTCGAAAGGGATTTTATAGGCGAAGAGGCGGCGCAGGGGGGCACACGGGGCGCCACACCACAAGCCGGCGCGGGCCCAGGCCGGGCCGCGCCGCCCTATGGTGTGGTGGCCCTCCGGCCCCTCTCCGACTCTTCTTCGGTGTTCGGACGCTTCCGGGAAAAATAGGAGGTTTGGTCTTCGTTTCGTCGAATTCCGAGAATATTGCCCGAACAGCCTTTCCGGAACCAAAAACAGCAGAAAACGGGAACTGGCACTGTGGCATCTTGTTAATAGGTTAGTTCCGGAAAATGCATGAAATCATCATAAAGTGCAAGCAAAACATGTAAGTATTGTCATAAAACAAGCATGGAACGACAGAAATTATGGATACGTCGGAGGCGTATCAGCATCCCCAAGCTTAGTTCCTGCTCGTCCCGAGCAGGTAAACGATAAAAAGAATAATTTCTGTAGTGACATGCTACTTACATAACCTTGATCATACTATTACAAAGCATATGAAATGAATGAAGTGACTCAAGGCAATGATCTATAGTTGCTAAATAGATAACATATAGCAAAACTTTTCATGAATAGTACTTTCAAGACAAGCATCAAAATTCTTGCACAAGAGTTAACTCATAAAGCAATAAGTTCATAGTAAAGGTATCGAAGCAACACAAAGGAGGATATAAGTTTCAGCGGTTGCTTTCAACTTTCAACATGTATATCTCATGGATATTGTCAACATAGAGTAATATGATGAATGCAAATATGCAAGTATGTAAGAATCAATGCACAGTTGACACAAGTGTTTGCTTCTAAGGTGGAAGGAAATAGGTGAACTGACTCAACATTAAAAGTAAAAGAATGGTCCTTCAAAGAGGAAAGCATCGATTGCTATATTTGTGCTAGAGCTTTGGTTTTGAAAACATAAAGAGAGCATAAAAAGTAAAATTTTGAGAGGTGTTTGTTGTTGTCAACGAATGGTAATGGGTACACTAACTACCTCGCCAACCGGACTTTTAAGAGCGGCTCCCATGAATTTTATTTTTGGGTGGCACTCCTTCCAACCTTTCTTTCACAAACCATGGCTAACCGAATCCTCGGGTGCCTGCCAATAATCTCATACCATGAAGGAGTGCCTTTTTATTTTAGTTTTATTATGATGACACTCCTCCCAACCTTTGCTTACACAAGCCATGGCTAACCGAAACCTTCGGGTGCCGTCCAACAATCACATACCATGGAGGAGTGTCTATTTAGTTTGATTAATTTGGGACTGGGAATCCCATTGCCAGCTCTTTTTGCAAAATTATTGGATAAGCGGATGTGCCACTAGTCCATATGAGAGTCCGTCAAAAGTAAATGACAAGGTTGAAAGCTAAACACCACATACTTCCTCATGAGCTATAAAACATTAACACAAATCAGAGGTAATAAATTTTGAATTGTTTTAAAGGTAGCACTCAAGCAATTTACTTTGGAATGGCAGGAAATACCACATAGTAGGTAGGTATGGTGGACACAAATGGCATAGTGGTTGGCTCAAGGATTTTGGATGCATGAGAAGTATTCCCTCTCGATACAAGGCTTAGGCTAGCAAGGTTGTTTGAAGCAAACACAAGTATGAACCGGTACAGACAAAACTTACATAAGAACATATCGCAAGCATTATAATACTCTACATTGTCTTCCTTGTTGCTCAAACACTTTTACCAGAAAATATCTAGACCTTAAGAGAGATCAATTATGCAAACCAATTTTAACAAGCTTTACGGTAGTTCTCCACTAATAGGTTTAAACTACATGCAAAAACTTATGATTCACTTGAGAGCTCAAAACAATTGCCAAGTGTCAAATTATCCAAGACATATGAGGCATTTTCCTTTTCTAACCAAATAAAGATAAGTATTGTAGCTTCCAACTTTTATCATTGAACATTAAAAGTAAAACGAAGAACACATGTGTTCATATGAAAAAGCGGAGCGTGTCTCTCTCCCAAACAAGTATAGCTAGGATCCGAATTTATTCAAACATAAACAAAACGAAAATAAACAGACAGACGCTCCAAGTAAAGCACATAAGATGTGACCGAATAAAAATATAGTTTCAGGGGAGGAACCTGATAAGTTGATGAAGAAGGGGATGCCTTGGGCATCCCCAAGCTTAGACGCTTGAGTCTTCTTGAAATATGCAGGGATGAACCACGGGGGCATCCCCAAGCTTAGACTTTTCACTCTTCTTGATCATATATCATCCTCCTCTCTTGACCCTTGAAAACTTCCTTCACAACAAACTTCTCATAAACTTCATTAGAGGGGTTAGTACTCAAAAAATTTGAATCCACCTTGGTCCTGTAGTGACACATTGCAAGAACTCAATAAAACATTAGCTACAGCTCTCTACGTCTAGAAAACCTCGCTTAAAGTCCACAAGAGACAATGCAAAAAAACAGAGACAGAATCTGCCAAAACAGAACAGCCAGTAAAGACGAATTTTAATAAAATACTTCCGTTGCTCAAATCAGAAAACTCAAAACTAATGAAAGTTGCGTACATATCTGAGGATCACTCACGTAAATTGGCATAATTTTCTGAGTTACCTACAGAGAATTTTGCCCAGATTCGTGACAGCAAAGAAATCTGTTTCTGCGCAGAAATCCAAATCTAGTATCGACCTTCGATTAGAGGCTTCACTTGGCACAACAAAACACAAAACTAAGATAAGGAGAGGTTGCTACAGTAGTAAACAACTTCCAAGACACAAATATAAAACAAAGTACTGTAGCAAAATAACACATGGGTTATCTCCCAAGAAGTTGCTTTCTTTATAGCCATTAAGATGGGCTCAGCAGTTTTAATGATGCACTCGCAAGAAATAGTATTTGAAGCAAAAGAGAGCATCAAGAGGCAAATTCAAAACACATTTAAGTCTAACATGCTTCCTATGAAAAGGAATCTTGTAAATAAACAAGTTCATGAAAAGCAAAGTAACAAACATAGGAAGATAGAACAAGTGTAATTTCAAAATTTTAAGCACATAGAGAGGTGTTTTAGTACCATGCAAATTTCTACAACCATGTTTTCCTCTCTCATAATAATTTTCAGTAGCTTCATGAACAAACTCAACAATATAGCTATCACATGCAGCATACTTTTCATGATTTCCAAACACATAATTTTTATCAATCTCAAGAATAGTGGAATTAAAACTTTCAAACTTACTTTTATTAATAATATAACAAGGTAGTTGATCAATCTCAAGAGATATGGGACTCATAGATAAAGTCAAAAACTCACCAATCCCATTTTCATTAGTAGTACAATTAATAGTATCAAGTAACATAGGACCATCATCTAGAGCTTTATCATAAACATTTGCTAAGCAAAATTCTTTAGTACCATGCATTTCGACATCAGGCACAAACAAAGCATTATCATAAGATTTATCAAAGTAGCATGGATTATCATATATAATAGTAGCATAATTATTTTCACAAGTTTTACTCATAGGCAATATTTCAAGAGAATCCACAGGAACATAACATTCAACCTCTTTCGGTAGGCATGGAGGACAATCAAATAGTGTAAGAGATAAAGAGTTACTCTCATTAGAAGGTTGGCATGGGTAGCTAATCCATTCTTCCCCCTTTTGTTCGTCGCTCTCTTCTTCTTTTTCATCCAATGAGCTTTCAGGTTCATCAATTTCCTCCTCTTTTTCATCCAATGAGCTTTCAGGTTCATCAATTTCTTCTTCCACCGGTTCCTGCAAATTGTGAGTGCATTCTTGTGCATTAATGTGTCTCTCTTTATAATCAAGGATATAAGGATTCCTACTGTAGCATTCTATGCAAGAATTGAGGATAGTAGAGACATAATCTTTAAGGCCCTTACAAACAACACAAGTTTCATAATTCTCAACCATGAAGGATTCTATCTCGGAGGCTCCCATAAATAAGACAAATTGTTCTACCTCTTCGAACCCATAATGAATATAGCAATTCCGATTATAGCTCTTAATAAAATATTCCTCACTAAAGCCACATTGAAATTTAAGATGTTTAGTATCCTGTTGAGAGCAACAGTTTATATCATGGCGTTCAAGCAAGATTTTAGCAATTGTATTCAATTTTTCTATCATAGCACTCATTATTTTACCAGTTCTTGATTCTCTATAACAATTATAACATTCTATAAGCTCCAAGTAGGTTGTTGGTTCTCCCATAACAGCAGTTTTTAATTTTTAGATTTTTCTAATTTTTATGGATTTTTGGGTATATGAGGAAAATAAAACAAAACTGAAATAAACTAGACAAAAGTAAACTAAGCAAAGTAATACTAGACAGAAATAAACTAAGCACAAATAAACTAGACAAGAGTAAACTAAGCAAAACAAAATAAAATAAAACAGAGAGAGAGGTAGAGTGTACTCCCCAGGTGAACTTATGAGTAGAGCTATGCCTCCCCGGCAACGGCGCCAGAAAACAGATCTTGATAACCCACAAGTATAGGGGATCGCGATAGTCTTCGAGGGTAGTATAACCCAAATTTATTGATTCGACACAAGGGGAGGTAAAGAATACTTATAAGCCTTAACAACCGAGTTGTCAATTCAGCTGCACCTGGAAAAGCACTAGCAACAGGGGTGATGTGAAAGTAGCAGTAATATGAGAGCAGTAGTAACAGTAACACAGCAGCAGTAATAGCAATATGAGAGCAATGGCACGAGAAGATAGTTGATACTACTTCCAATGACATGTAGAACAAGTATATTATGATGAAAGATGGACCGGGGTTCCCAGTGATCTACACTAGTGGTAACTCTCCAATAACAAGTGTTGGGTGAACAAATTACGGTTGGGCAATTGATAGGAATCAAAGGCATTAAGAAAGAACATCGGGCTCATTAATCATGTAGGCATGTTTTCCGTATATAGTCGTACGTGCTCGCAATGAGAAACTTGCACAACATCTTTTGTCCTACCAGCCGGTGGCAGCCGGGCCTCAAGGGAAACTTCTGGATATTAAGGTACTCCTTTTAATAGAGCACCGGAGCAAAGCATTAACACACCGTGAAAACATGTGATCCTCACATCACTACCATCCCCTCCGGTTGTCCCAATTTCGTCACTTCGGGGCCATTGGTTCCGGACAGTGACATGTGCATACAACTTGTAGATACAATCTAAGCAATAATATAGAGCTCAAATCTAAGATCATGCCACTCGGGCCCTAGTGACAAGCATTAAGAATAACAAGATTGCAGCAACAATAACTTCACAAACTTTATAGATAGACTAATCATAATGTATCATCCATCGGATCCCAACAAACACAACACCGATTACATCGGATGAATCTCAATCATGTAAGGCAGCTCATGAGACCATTGTATTGAAGTACATGGGGGAGAGAATACCGACATAGCTACTTGCTAGAACCCGTAGTCCATGGGGGAACTACTCACGGAGCATGATGGAGGCGGTGGCGTTGATGGAGATGGCTTCCGGGGCACTTCCCCGTCCCGGCGAGGTGCCGGGACGAGTTCCGTCCCCGGATTGGAGTTTCGCGACGGTGGCGGCGCCCCGGAGTCTTTCTCGGAGTTTCGTCAATTGGTACGGTGTTTTTAGGTCGAAAGGGATTTTATAGGCGAAGAGGCGGCGCAGGGGGCACTCGGGGCGCCACACCACGAGCCGGCGCGGGCCCGGGCCAGGCCGCGCCGCCCTATGGTGTGGTGGCCCTCCGGCCCCTCTCCGACTCTTCTTCGGTGTTCGGACGCTTCCGGGAAAAATAGGAGGTTTGGTCTTCGTTTCGTCGAATTCCGAGAATATTGCCCGAACAGCCTTTCTGGAACCAAAAACAGCAGAAAACAGGAACTGGCACTGTAGCATCTTGTTAATAGGTTAGTTCCGGAAAATGCATGAAATCATCATAAAGTGCAAGCAAAACATGTAAGTATTGTCATAAAACAAGCATGAAACGACAGAAATTATGGATACGTCGGAGGCGTATCAAGCATCAGAAGAAAAAAAAAAGGGGGAAAAGAAATGATGGTCTACTTGACCTCCGGCTTGGACGTGCTTGGAGCAGGAGTTGGTTTAACACCAAGGAAGGAAAGAATTGGTTTGGAGGGAGGCTTGGCAGTTTTAATCAGAGATTGCCATTCCTTTGTTTCCATCTCCCTTATGTTGCCAACCTTGGTCCAATCGACGTTTTGTTGGCTATCCGCAATCAGTGCAATAGTGCCTTCCACGCCAATCTTCAGGCCTTCTTGGCGAAGTTTGAGCCCAAGATCTTGCGGCACGTTGAACGCCTTGGCAAGAGCGACGAAGGTGTTGGGCTCCTCTTTCTTCGGGAAGAAGTAGGGGAAAAGTTTCGATAGACCGGCCTCAGCGGCAGCAAGGCCGTCACGTGCTTCATCCCCATGAATTTCAAGAAGGGACATCACGTCGAGAAGCTCGTCGCCTTCAGGACCATCCACTTCGTAGTCTTGATGAGTTCTCCCTGAAAACAAACAAAGGGTAACTCGTAAAAAAAGAAAGCTCGGAAAATATGAAGTTACCCAAGAAAATGCACAAGGATTCAAGCACTTACTGACAAAACGTCGGCTCTGTGACTCCAAGCGACTGATGATTTTTTCTTCTCGAGCAACTTTTTCGCTCAAAGCATTCTCTGCGTCATGAAGCCTCTTCCGAAGATCTTCAACGCAAGCAGCATCTGCCTTCGCCTTTTCAGCGTCGGCCTTGGCCTTCTTGGCGTCTGCTTCAGCCTTCTTACGAGCTTTTTCACTTTGCTCCAATTTTTTAGCAAGTGCATCAGCACGTTGGTTGGCTTCCGCAAGATTTTCTGCCAACATAGTCAAAACCAATCAAGATGACGACAAAAAATGAGAGATCAGCTGCAGGTCAGGAGGAGTAGCAAAATTTTACCTTCAGCTTTGCTAGCGTATTCACGGTACCCGACAAATTAGGCACCGATGCGGATGAGTTCCTTAATCAAAGGCTAATATAGAAAGATAGAGAAAGAAAGTGTCAATATAGTAAAGAGCTCGACAACATAAAGCACAAACAAGGCAAACGAAAAAAGTCGAGAGCATCGAAAAAAGAAACTTGGCACAAAAGAGAGAAGGAACTTACATCATCCAAAAGAGGAGTCGAGGAACCACTCAATTGTAAGGTAGGTGCCGTGATTGATTCAACCCCTTCCCTTTTTGGTGAAGAGACACGGGGGCTTGCAGGAGGAGTAGGCTGTTGGATGTTTTGTTGAGGAGGCGAAGATTCTTCTCCTTCAACGTGTACTTCCGATACAACTAAAGTACGCGACGTACTCGTTCGAGCAGTCGCGTCAATAGCTGGCGTTTCTTCCTCGTCACTACTACAAAAATGGCGACAATATAAGAAGCAAGATAGACAAAAATTGACAGGAGTAAAACATTAAGAAGCAAGGGGTCACTTACGAGCTGACGAGGGCATCTTCGTATGGATTGAAAATTGCCTTCTTCTCTGAAGGACCAATTTCTTCGGCTTTGGAGGTGCCGGAATCTTCGATTTCCTCCCTTTTCCTCTTATTCCTTGGAGAAACGGCAGGGGGAAGGGAGTGTGTCGAGGTAGTGGCCTCAGATTCAGCGTCTTTTCAGAAGAAGCCGCAGATTTGTGAGAACCCGCAACTTCACTCTCAGGGCGCGAGGTACCTTGATTGTCATCATCGACAATGGTACGGTCTTCAACTTCTCCACCCTCAGGAAGAGGAGGAAAAGAAGTGAGAGAGGGATGGTTCTGAGGAAAAGAAAGAGTGTCGATAAAAAGAACGGTGTTATGCCGAGAAGCCAACAAGATAGTAGTCGACAAAAAATAGAACTCGAGGAGACAATTTAGCAATCGAAAGGAACAATTACCTCGAGAAGGGGATTGGCGCCACTGTATGGCGCAACGCGAAAGAAGTAGGGATGATGTCCTTCTTGCTAAGCTTGGAAATCCTTCGGATCAACTTCTCTAAGTCCTTCACAGGAAGTTCTTTGGAGAGCCTCTCGACATCCTTGTCACCAGCGTACATCCAAAGGGGGTTTTTGCGAGCTTGTAGAGGTTGCACTCTAATCCTAAGGAAGTAGGCAGTGATTTGGATACCCGATAATTCCTTGCCACGGGTGTTTTGAAGCTCACGTATGCGAGTCATCAGCGCCTCTGTCGCCGTTTTCTCTTCTACGGAGCTTCAGCGTCCCAGGCAGGGGCGGAGCCAACAGGGTGGAAGGGTGGGGCGGGCCCCACCCTAAGATTGGTCCAGCCCATATGTTTTATATAGAAAATAAGGAAAACATTAGAAAAAGCTCAGCTCAAGTAAGGTCTGCCCCACCCTAGCAAAATGGGCTGAATTCGCCACTCCCAGGATCGGCGGCGAAGAATCTTGGCTCTTCCATCAAAGGGAGCAATGTTGTACTCCACTGAATCGGAGCTTTCTTCGTGCACATAGAGCCATCTCTTCCGCCACCCTTGGACGGAGTCGGGGAATTTGACGTCGAAATAATCAACGTCAGGACGAACACAGATAACGACGCCACCGATGTTATAGGCGACGCCGTGAGAGCCATTACGGCGGATGCAGAAAATGCGCTTCCACAAAGCCCAATTAGGTTGGACCCCGAGGAAGCACTCACACAGTGTGATGAAAATTGAGACGTGGAGGATGGAGTTGGGCGTCAGCTGATGCAGCTGAAGCCCATAGACAAAGAGGAGACCCCGAAGAAATTCATGGATAGGGGGAGAAAGACCGCGGATGAGGTGGTCAACAAAACTGACCCGGTACTCCATGGGAGGCGATGGATAGCTCTCCTCCTTGGGGAAGCGCAGCGCGTTCTCCTTCTTGGTGAGTCCCAGTTTCTTCAGTAGATTCATATCCTGGCCGGAGATTTTGGATCTCTCCCACTCCAGATCTTCGGCGGCCATGGTAGATTCTGGAGTACTATGCCTGGTCAGACGCGCGCGAGGTGGCATTAATGAGCTTGGTGGCGAAGGGTGTGCGAATGGCTAGGCGATGGGAGCAATGAGAGCAATGGAGAATCTTGCAGAGGAGAAGCAGAGATGCGGCGCGAGCGAAAGGGCTAGAGGAGGAAGACGATGCCTCTATATAGAGGTGCGTTGAACGGACGCGCCGTTGGATTGAGAATTTGCGGAACATATGCTGTACACGTGGACAAGGGGTAAAAAGTAATTTCATATAGACAAGAAAGCACAGCGGCTACAGTACGTGCGCCAGGAAAGGCGGAGGACGTGTGTCCCCCACTTGCACAACGTGTCAAATTGACAGGATTTCTGGGCCCACAAGGCAGAGAGATAAACGGTTCTCGCGTTTTCCCGATACATTGGTCGTGGCTGTCATCAGCAGTGATGTCACCTTGGTAGAAGAAACTCTCGGCTATGAAGCTTTGCAAGAACGGCGACACCAGAAGACTATGGTTTATCTCGAAGAGCCTTTGAACAAATACAAGTATTTGCTCAAATGCTCGGGGGCTACTTTGGAAAAAAGAAACATTCGGATATGACAAAATAGAAATGGCGAGAGCCTATGACCAAACGCAAGCATTTGTTCGTAACCTCGGGGGCTACTCCCATCGGGAGCGCTGTTCGCTCACCCGACAGATATGAAACCTCGAGAAAGAAAGACAATATAGTGACATGAGGCATTAAAATGTTGAGCCTACAACCAAGCACATGTCCTTGGCTGTAGCCTCGGGGGCTACTCCCATCGGGAACGCTGTTCGCGTGCCCGATGAAATTATTAAAAAAAGGGAAAGAAGAAAAAGAGAGAGAAGAAGAAAAGAGAAGAGAAAACAAAGGAAGAAAGAAGTGAGTATATTTCGAGTTATACAAATAACTCTACATATACTCCCATCGGGAAGGTAATATAAGTCATACATTGACTCGATAAAATGTTCTATTCCAACAGCCGAATATGCACTCGACAATATATTCTCAGAACGCCAAAGTTGCGAACAATTTCTGAATGCCGCAAAACTTTGCGAAGGTAAGACCCCAGATCCGTTCTGTGTGGCGTGGCGCCGTCTCTGACGTCGGTTTGCTACTTTTTTCCGTATCAACAGATACGAAGAAAAATCCTAACGGACGCGTTAGGTACCCGATAAATATGACTGGGACTCGACAGAATGGTAAGACCTTAAGCGGCACCTGTCGAAGTTTACACCAGTATCCCGAGATCATGTCCAGGGACGTGATTTTGAAGTAGGTTTTTGCGGATTGCCACTAGAGCAGTTAACTAGTACCAGATCCGTCAGATGAACTATCCCCAACTACCATTATCCCTGTACAATATAGAAATTCGTATGCAAAGATATGTGGTAAAGTTCAGAGTTGTAGAATAAATATAAAGGTGGAGATTTTCCCTGATTCTGCGACTCAAGCAAAATCTCGGGGGCTACTGACATAGGCATCCCTAATGGGCCTGCCGAAGAAGGTACCTGGGGTTTATTGAAGGCCCACGACCCGAAGGATAAGAAGATTCGGAAGCCCAAGATATTATTAAGGAAAGCTAGAGTTGTAATAGGAGGCATTATTTGTAATCTTGCGGGAAGGGTTAGAAACTCTCCCGGACTCTGTAAACTTGTAAATCACGAATCCCTCGGCTCCACCTCCTATATAAGGGGGAGTCGAGGGACAAAGAGAGGATCGAATCATTGTTTCACAAACCCTAGTTCTTACATTGTCGAGTACCTTTCGGCTGAAACCTTTGAGATCTACTTGCCCTCTACATCCAACGAAACCCTAGTCTACTACTTGTAGGCATTGACAAGTTGATACCTTGTCACCAATACAATTCCTTCATTAACTATAAAGTGGCATTTCTCCCAATTAAGAACAAGGTTAGTTTCTTCACATCTCTGCAAAACTTTATCAAGGTTTCGCAAGCAATTATCAAAAGAATTCCCATAGACAGAAAAATCAACCATGAATACCTCTACAATATTCTCACAAAAGCCATGAAAAATAGCAGACATGCATCTTTGAAAAGTAGCAGGAGCATTACATAAACCAAAAGGCATACGCCTATAAGCATAAGTTCCATAGGGACAAGTGAAAGTGGTTTTCTCTTGATCTTTAGTTCTAACAGCAATTTGTGAAAACCCGGAATAACCATCAAGAAAGCAGAAATGAGTATTTTTAGATAACCTTTCTATCATTTGATCAATAAAAGGTAAAGGGTAATGATCCTTCTTAGTAACTTTATTAACTTTTCGATAATCAATGCACATTCTATATCCTACAACTACTCTTTGAGGGATGAGCTCATCATTATCATTAGGTACAACAGGGCTAACCAATCTACTATCAGCAATAGGATATATAATACCAGCTTCAAGAAGTTTTAATACCTCATTCCTTACCACATCCTTCATCTTAGGAAATAAACGACGCTGATGTTCAACAACAGGCTTTGCATCATCTTCCATGTTGATGGCATGTTGGCAAATAGCGGGAGAAATCCCCTTCAAGTCATCAAGAGTGTAGCCAATAGCTCCTCGGTGTTTCTTCAATATTTCCAATAACCTTTCTTCCTCAAAATCTGAAAGCTTAGCACTAATAATAACATGATATGTTTTCTTATCATCAATATAAGCATACTTAAGATTATCGAGCAACGGTTTCAAATCAAAAACATGATCTTCCTTTGGTGGTGGTGTTGTACCTAGATCTTCAACCGGTAAGTCATGTTTAAGAATAGGTTGACGAAGGAAAATTTCATCAAGCTCATTCCTTTCTTCTCTAAAGACTTCACTCTCATGATCCTCCAAATGTTGATGCAAAGGGTTATTAGGAGCAAGAGCAATAGATGCACACTGTTCAACTCTAAAATCATCGTTAGGCAATTCAGCTTCATAAGGAACCTTGGCAAATTTAGAGAAATTAAACTCATAAGATTCACCAGCAAATTTAGTCACAATTTTCTCTTTCTTGCAATCTATTATAGCTCCACAAGTATTTAGAAAAGGTCTACCAAAAATGATAGGACAAGTCTTACTAGCAGCAGAACCAAGTACCAAAAAGTCAGCAGGATATTTAATCTTACCACATAGAACTTCCACATCTCGAACAATACCAATAGGAGAGATAGTTTCTCTATTAGCTAGCCGAATAACCACATCAATATCTTCAAGTTCACAAGAACCAATTTCATGCATGATCTCCGTATAAAGCTCATAAGGAATGGCACTAATACTTGCACCAATGTCGCATAAACCATAATAAAAATGATCACCAATTCTAACGAGAGCATAGGAACACCGGCTTTCCTAGACTTACTAGGATGCGAAACAATATTAGAAGCATCTTCACAGAAAATAATATGACCATCTTCTACATTTTCGAGTCACAAGATCTTTAACTATTGCAATAGCAGAGTTCAACCTTAATTTGTTCTTCGAGTTCTATAGGTTTCTTTGCACTTTTATTAACCGCACTAGTTATAACAGAGTACTCCTTCATTTTAGCAGGGAAAGGAGTTTTTTCAATATAAGCTTCAGGAAGAATATGGTCAACAGTTTCAATTATAGCACATTTATTTATAGATGGATCAGTTTTATCTTTGTATGGTTCATGATACTTATCAAAATTCTTCCTAGGCAATTCAAAGTGAGAGGCAAAAGCTTTATAAAAATTTGCAACGACTTGAGAATCAAGACCATAGGTAGCACTCATATTACGAAATTTATCAGTATCCATAAAAACTTCAATGCATTTATAATCATAGTTTATACCGACTCTCTATCTTTGTCGTTCTCCCATCCTTCAGTATTCTCCTGGATCCGATCAAGAATGTCCCTTTTAAACTCTTCTTTGTTGCGTGTAAATGATCCAGAACAAGAAGTATCCAGCAAGGTCTTATCTTGAAAAGGCAGTCTTGCACAGAAATTATCAATGATAATATTACGAGGAAGCTCATGAATGGGGCATTTGAGCATTAAAGACTTCAATCTCCCCCATGCTTGGGAAATACTCTCTCCGTCATGAGGCCAGAAATTATATATGCGGTTCCGATCTTTGTGAATTTCACTTTGAGGATAGAATTTAGAATAAAATAAAGGCACAATGTCCTCCCAATCAAGAGAATCCATATTCTTCAGAATTTATACCAATGCGCTGCTTTACCAGACAGCGATATAGATAATAGTTTCTTCCTAACTTCATCCATAGCAATACCTGCACATTTGAATAACCCGCATAATTCATGTAAAAAACAGTAAATGATCTCCAGGATGGACAGTTCCATCCCCTTCATAGCGGTTATCCACAACACGTTCAATAATTTTCATAGGTATTTTGTATGGAACCTCTTTCTCACCTGGCGCCTCATCCACTACCTTTGCAGTAGTAGTAGATTTTCCAAAGAGGAATTCAAGAGAAGACCTCTCCATAATGAATTATAGCAGACAGAGCAGAAATAAAAACAGCACGTACAGTAAAGGTTTCCCTTACCAATTCCACTTACCAATAGCGCTTCACTCCCCGGCAACGGCGCCAGAAAATAGTCTTGATGACCAACAAGTATAGGGGGTGTATCGTAGTACTTTCGATAAATAAGAGTGTCGAACCCAACGAGGAGCAGAAGGTGTTGACAAGTAGTTTCGATGAAGGATTCACTGTAAATGCTCACAGACAAGTATTCAGGGGGTTTTGATATAGCAGATAAATAAAGTACAAGTAAGTAAAATGCGAGAGTAATAATTGCAGCGAGTGGCCCAATCCTTTTTAGCACAAAGGACAAGCCGGTTTGTTTACTTATAATGACCAAACGTTCTTGAGGACACACGGGAATTTAGTCTAGTGCTTTCGCTTCATATAGCTGATTAATCTTCATTGTTTTGATAAGTGTTGTGTGGGTGAACCTATGCTAATGCACCGCCCTTCCTAGGACTAATACATACTTGTGATTATACCCCTTGCAACATCCGCAAATACAAGAAAGTAATTAAGATAAATCTAACCACAGCCTTAAACTACGAGATCCTGCTATCCCTCCCGCATCGATATACTAACGGGGGTTCGGGTTTCGTCACTCCGGCAACCCCGCAATTAGCAAACGAATACAAGATGTATTCCCCTAGGCCCATAAAGGTGAAGTATCATGTAGTCGACGTTCACATGACACCACTAGAAGAATAACACCACAACTTAAATATCATAACATTGAATATTACCCAACATAATTCACTACTAACATTTAGACTTCACCCATGTCCTCAAGAACTAAACGAACTACTCACGAGACATCATATGGAACATGATCAGAGGTGATATGATGATGAATAACAATCTGAACATAAACCTTGGTTCAATGGTTGCACTCAATAGCATCAATAACAAGTAGTAATCAATACCGGGAGAGTTTCCCCTACCAAACAATCAAGATTCAACCCTAGATGTTACAGCGGTGACGAGGTGCAGTGGTGGAGATGGCTGTGATGATGATGGAGATGATGGTGATGATGACCCCAATGATGTCCAACTCGATGACGGTGACGATGGCATCGATTTCCCCCTCCGGGAGGGAATTTCCCCGGAATATTTCAGCCTGCCGGAGAGCTCTTTTCTCTCTGGTGTTTTCCGCCCCGCAGAGGCGGCTATGACTCTTCACGATTATTCCCTGGAGCTTAGGTTTTCGGGACGAAGAAGTACGCGAAGGAGAGGAGGCCAGAGGGGGCTGTGGGCCCCCTCCCCACCAGGCGGTGCGGCCAGGGCAGGGCCCGCGCCAGCCTATGGGGGGGCCATGGCGGCCCTCCTCGGCTCCTCCTTTTGGCTCTCTCCGTCTTCTGGAAAAATAAGATTTTCCGTGTAATTTCCGTCAATTGTTGATCTTCCGAAATATTGCGTTCTGACGGTGCTTTTTCCAGCAGAATCCTGACTCCGGTGCGCGATTCTCCAATAATCATGAAACATGCAAAATAGATGAAATAACATAAGTATCATCTCTAAATATGAAATATATCAATGAATAACAGTAAATTATGATATAAAATAGTGATGCAAAATGGACGTATCAAGATTGCATCTGCCATCATCCCATAAACCACGAAAAAGCCAAAAAAATACAGTTAGGGTTTAGATCATATCGTCCCATAAACCCCCGTGCCACGCCTTGCATTGTCTTTTCAGTTTTGCATAGTTGAATTTGTGTCTGCATCTTCGTGTCGAGTTGCTGGTCTTAGCGTCTAGTTCCTTTAGAGTTTCGAGTTCTGGTCATATTAGTCACGCCGCCGCCGCCCACTCGCACCATACGCAGACCACTACCATATACACCCACCATATACTTCCGCCACTGCCAGATACACCCACCATATACTTCCGCCACTTCCATATACACCCACCATATACACCCACCAGATCGTTTCCGCCACAGACATATACATCTGCCATATACCCTGTTTCCTACCGCGACACAGATTCATGCTGTTTCTCTGCCGTGACAGAGTCCGTGTAGAATTATGTTTTATTGTTTTCCTTAATATCTATTGCCTTCTAATTTCATCCTGCGCTGTAGAAAAATTTCCGTGAGATAAGTTTTGGCCGCCGAAAAAAATTTCTGGCTACATTGGTATTTCACTTTGGCGATCACTTTTCGCCACTGGCCGTTATAGCGACATTTTTTTGGCGCCTGCGCGCTTTCCGGAGCACTTCCGAAATTTCGACCAAAAAATTTTCTGAGGCTATACTGTTTTTAGACCTCGGGGATCAGTTTGAGACACTTGCCATCATAGTGATTTTTCGCATCTCGCGTCGCCACATCATCGCCACCTCATCGCTGCTAGTTGCTTGTGTGCCGCGTCGTGACCTTGCTAGTGTTCTATGCTCGCGTCTCTAGTACGGTCTAGCCTAGGACCAGCACAGTACCGTTGTTGAGCATACTTTCAATATTGCATTGCTGTTTTGACAATTGTTGTTTTGCTACCATATTTGCCTTCCTACAGCTCTACATATTATCTCCAAGTGCACAGTGTCGACACCTGGTAATTGCTGGCGTGTAGTTGACACACGTCTGTTGGGAACCCCAAGAGGAAGGTGTGATGCGTACAGCAGCAAGTTTTCCCTCAGTAAGAAACCAAGGTTATCGAACCAGTAGGAGTCAAGGAACACGTGAAGGTTGTTGGTGACGGAGTGTAGTGCGGCGCAACACCGGGGATTCCGGTGCCAACGTTGAACCCGCACAACACAATCAAAGTACTTTGCCCCAACGTAACAGTGAGGTTATCAATCTCACCGGCTTGCTGTAAACAAAGGATTAAATGTATAGTGTGGAAGATGATGTTTGTTTGCGAAGAACAGTAAAGAATAGAGTTTGCAGTAGATTGTATTTCAGATGTAAAAGAATGGACCGGGGTCCACAGTTCACTAGTGGTGTCTCTCCCATAAGATAAATGGCATGTTGGGTGAACAAATTACAGTTGGGCAATTGACAAATAGAGAGGGCATAACAATACACATACATATCACGATGACTACTATGAGATTTAATCAGGGCATTACGACAAAGTACATAGACCGCTATCCAGCATGCATCTATGCCTAAAAAGTCCACCTTCAGGTTATCATCCGAACCCCTTCCAGTATTAAGTTGCAAACAACGGACAATTGCATTAAGTATGGTGCGTAATGTAATCAACACAAATATCCTTAGACAAAGCATTGATGTTTTATCCCTAGTGGCAACAAGACATCCACAACCTTAGAACTTTCTCATCATCGTCCCGCATTCAATGGAGGCATGAACCCACTATCGAGCATAAATACTCCCTCTTGGAGTTACAAGTATCAACTTGGCCGAGCCTCTACTAGCAACGGAGAGCATGCAAGAACATAAACAACATATATGATAGATTGATAATCAACTTGACATAGTATTCCATATTCATCGGATCCCAACAAACATAACATGTAGCATTACAAATAGATGATCTTGATCATGATAGGCAGCTCACAAGATCTAACATGATAGCACAATGAGGAGAAGACAACCATCTAGCTACTGCTATGGACCCATAGTCCAGGGGTGAACTACTCACACATCAATCCGGAGGCGATCATGGTGATGAAGAGTCCTCCGGGAGATGATTCCCCTCTCCGGCAGGGTGCCGGAGGCGATCTCCTGAATCCCTCGAGATGGGTTTAGCGGCGGCGTCGTCTCTGGAAGGTTTTCCGTATCGTGGCTCTCGGTACTGGGGTTTTCACGACGAAGGCTTTAAGTAGGCGGAAGGGCAGGGTTGGAGGCGGCGCGAGGGCCCCACACCATAGGGCGGCGCGGGCCCCACCCAGGCCGCGCGGCCCTGTGGTGTCGGCGCCCCGTCGCCCCACTTCGTAATCCCTTCGGTCTTCTGGAAGCTTCGTGGAAAAATAAGAACCTGGGCGTTGATTTCGTCCAATTCCGAGAATATTTCCTTTGTAGGTTTTCTGAAACCAAAAACAGCGTAAAACAAAGAATCGGCTCTTCGGCATCTCGTCAATAGGTTAGTGCCGGAAAATGCGTAATAATGACATAAAGTGTGTATAAAACATGTGAGTATCATCATAAAAGTAGCATGGAACATAAGAAATTATAGATACGTTTGAGACGTATCAAGCATCCCCAAGCTTAGTTCCTACTCGCCCTCGAGTAGGTAAACGATAACAAGGATAATTTCTGAAGTGACATGCTATCATAATCTTGATCAATACTATTGTAAAGCATATGAGATGAATGCAGCGATTCGAAGCAATGGTAAAGACAATGAATAAACAACTGAATCATATAGCAAAGACTTTTCATGAATAATACTTTCAAGACAAGCATCAATAAGACTTGCATAAGAGTTAACTCATAAAGCAATAAATTCTTAGTAGAAAGCTTTGAAGCAACACAAAGGAAGATATAAGTTTCAGCAGCTTGCTTTCAACTTCAACATGTTTATCTCATGGATAATTGTCAACACAAAGTAATATAACAAGTGCAATAGGTAAACATGTAAGAATCAATGCACACAGTTCACACAAGTGCTTGCTTCTAAGATAGAAAGAAGTAGGTAAACCGACTCAACAATAAAGTAGAAGATAGGCCCTTCGCAGAGGGAAGCATGGATTACTATTTTTGTGCTAGAGCTTTTCATTTTGAAAACATAGAAACAATTTTGTCAACGGTAGTAACAAATCATATGTGTTATGTATAAGACATCCTATAAGTTGCAAGCCTCATGCATAGATTACCAATAGTGCTCGCACCTTGTCCTAATTAGCTTGGATTTACATGGATTATCATTGCATAACATATGTTTCAACTAAGTGTCACAAAGGGGTACCTCTATGCCGCCTGTATAAAGGTCTAAGGAGAAAGATCGCATTTGATTTCTCGTTTTTGATTATTCTCCACTTAGACATCCATACCGGGACAACATAGACAACAGATAATGGACTCCTCTTTAATGCATAAGCATTCAACAACAAATAATATTCTCATAAGAGATTGAGGATTAATTGTCCAAACTGAAACTTCCACCATGGATCATGGCTTTAGTTAGCGGCCCAATGTTCTTCTCTAACAATATGCATACTCAAACCATTTGATCATGATAAATCATCCTTACTTCAGACAAGACGAACATGCATAGCAACTCACATGATATTCAACAAAGGTGTAATAGTTGGTGGCGTCTCCAGAAGCATGGTTACCGCTCAACAAGCAACTTATTAAGAAATAAGATACATAAGTACATATTCTTTACCACAATAGTTTTTAAGGCTATTTTCCCATGAGCTATATACTGCAAAGACAAGGAATGAAGTTTTAAAGGTAGCACTCAAGTAATTTACTTTGGAATGGCAGAGAAATACCATGTAGTGGGTAGGTATGGTGGACACATATGGCATAGTTTTTGGCTCAAGGATTTGGATGCACGAGAAGTATTCCTTCTCAATACAAGGCTAGGCTAGCAAGGTTGTTTGAAGCAAACTCAAGTACAAAACGGTACAACAAAACTTACATAAGAACATATTGCAAGCATTATAAGACTCTACATCGTCTTCCTTGTTGTTCAAACACCTTAACCAGAAAATATCTAGACTCTAGAGAGACCAATTATGCAAACCAAATTTTAACAAGCTCTATGTAGTTCTTCATTAATGAGTACAAAGTACATGATGCAAGAGCTTAAACATGATCTATTTGAGCACAACAATTGCCAAGTATCAAATTATTCAAGACATTATACCAATTACCACATGAAGCATTTTCTGTTTCCAACTATATAACAATGAACGAAGCAGTTTCAACTTTCGCCATGAACATTAAAAGTAAAGCTAAGAACATATGTGTTCATACGAAACAGCGGAGCTTGTCTCTCTCCCAAACAAGGAATGCTAGGATCCTATTTTATTCAAACAAAAACAAAAACAAAAACAAACAGACGTTCCAAGTAAAGCACATAAGATGTGACGGAATAAAAATATAGTTTCACTAGAGGTGACCTGATAAGTTGTCGATGAGGAAGGGATGCCTTGGGCATCCCCAAGCTTAGATGCTTGAGTCTTCTTAAAATATGCAGGGATGAACCAGGCGGGCATCCCCAAGCTTAGACTTTTCACTCTTCTGGCTGTTACAATCGCTGGCTTCTCAGCGTTTTGACGGTGCTTGCATGACTGGTGGGCCAGTAGATGTAGGTGGCGGCAGTTCCGTACTTGGCCGGTTCTGCGTGGTCGGCACGCGAGGCAGTCTTGCTCCCTTCCCGAGCGAGGATGCTAGGGTTGCGCCTACCGGAGTGAAATGCAACAATAGTCCCAAAAGTTACCGGCGATGTCCGAAAAGGTCCTGAAACTCAGAAAATGCATCAAAACAGTCCTAGAACTTGTCATCAATGTTCACATACGGTCCTATATATGTATAGAGGTGACCTGGCAATGTAAATAGGCCCACTCAGGCGGTGCTGGATGGCCCACAACGGCCGCGCGTTCTACCATAGAGAAACTTTGCGGCAAGGAGGTGATGCAGCTTGCTTATATATTGAGTTTTGTCGTGGCTAGGTTTCATTTTTCATTGACGGCATCGAATCAATGAGTAGATGGAGTTTGCTGTAAGGGCATCTCCAGCGGTGCGACGTATTTCGGACGCTCAAAAATGGTCGCGAGCGTCCGTTTCCGTCGCCCCGCGGACATATTTTGTCCGAGTGTCCGTTTGTGTCTGGGTGTGCGTCCACCGGGGCGACCCATTTTTAGATTTGCAACGCATTTAAAAATATAGAAATTAATACATTTTAATGCATAAAAACTGTACAATGTAGATCTAGAAGACTAAACTACTTGCTTCCGGATGGGCCGGCACCGTCGTTGCGTCGCTCCATCGCCTGCTTCTCCGCCGCCTCCCGTGCGGCTGCTATGCCTCGGTGCGCCGCGTCCTCTTGCAGGCACTGCTCCAGCCTCGCGCTCACGGTGTCGTCCTTGAGCGTCTCGAACGACTCGACGATAGCCCTCTGCTCCGCCGCCCTCTCCTCCGGCGTAGGCGCATCAGGGTCATCGGAAGACCAAGATATCTCGGAGTCGGAGTCCTCTGCGGCCGCGGCGGCCGCCAGCCTGCGCTGCTCCAGCTCGGCATCCAACGCCGCGTGGCCCGCCAGCCCCTCCTCTGCTTCCTGCGCCGCGAGTGCCAAGTCCTTGGCGTCCCTAACCGGGTCGAGGAGGTCGCCCGTGCTGTCGTCGGAGTCGAGCTCCTCGGAGCTCGAGGAGGCCGGGGGAGGTGGAGTGGGAGGTGAAGGTGGAGGCTGAGCGGAAGCAGCCTGGCCGCGTCCGGCGCTGCTCATGGTGGATCTGGTGGAGGCTGAGCAGAAGCGGCGGCTAGGGTTTAGTGGGGAGGAGATGAGATGAGATGCTCGCGCCCCTGTTTATATAGGTCGGAGGCAGGGCGACGGCCTCGCCACGCGTGGCATCGTCATTACTACGTGCGCAGAGGTAGGTGACCGTCCCCATCAGCCACCACCACCATCAATGGATCTCTATCGCCTACCCTGCCCTCGCATGCTAGCCGTGACACGGATGGCCACGAGATCGAGCATGAGCAGGGCGGTCGGCCACATGCATGTATGTTCCCAAGTGTAGCTCGTCTGTGAGGTGCTCCGTAGTCACCATGAGGAGGAGCGCTGAAGTCCGACCGACGCTGGGAGGGGATGGGGATGGGGATAGGGATGGGGTGGACCATGGACAGCGAGGTGCGTGGCAGAGGCCTAGGCGGCGTGATTGAGATCAAGATGGAGAGAAAGGAGATTTGGTGGAGGCGCACGAGAAGGAGGGATTAGGATGGAGGTTTCCCCGAGCGGGGAAGAGGGCAGGATCGGACGGTGGTTTTTTGGTAGCGTGTAATTGGATAGATAGGATGCTTTCAATGACGACCATCAAAGTGCGTTGAGTGTCAAACGACCAAACTCTCATTTAATAGTAGTAAAGATGTACACAACATGTACTTGCACGTGCATAACTGATGTATTTGTTTGTAAATTAGAAAAGAAAGGGAAAAAAGAAACTCAGGGAATTTGCGGAGCTGGCATGCTGAAGTACATAGAAGTGTATTGTTCCAAAAATAAATAAATAATGTACGTTGAAGTTGATACCCTCTTGTCGTTCCCGTTGAGGAGCGGATAGATTGAGCAAAAAACTTTAAACCGAAGAAGACGCTAGCTAGCTGATGGATAAAGATTCATGTTAAGTTGTACTAGAAAGTGCAAATCCATCGCGGCAGTCCATCGCATTGCGAATTCATGCACAACGTGTGGCCGCGTGGGCCAGTCAAGAGCGTACCATTGGTTCCACTTGCATTGCCACGTCACCTATATACGTATCTAGGACCGTATGTAGACATTGAGAATATGTTTCAGGACTGTTTTGATGCATTTCCTTAGTTTCAGGACTGTTTCAGACATCGTCGTTGACTTCTGGGGTTATTGATGCATTTCACTCCGCCTACCGCCATCGCCGCTCAGTCCGGCCGTCCCCGTCTCTGCAGGTCATCGCCTCCGTCTCGTCCGTGGAGGTGCAGCTGAACCAGTGGGGCGCCGGCCCGCCACGGTATTCCGGTCGGTCCTGTGGGGGCCTCGCCGCTAGCACCTCGAAGTTCTATGGCCGTTCTTCGCTTTCAATCCCGAGGCCTCAAGAAAATCACAGCTCCTACAGATTCCACACTCCCTCCAAATCGAATCGAATCGAATCGAGTCAACCGACCAGCGGTGGAGAAACCGATGGACGCCGAGGCCTGCGAGATCGGGTGCCCGCCGGAGGAGCTCCTCTCGGCAGCGCTCGCCCGCACCTCCACGCGCGACGCCTGCCGCGCCACCGCAGTCTCGCCGCCTTCCGCGCCGCGCCGCGGCCGACTCAGACTCCGTTTGGGCCTGCTTCCTGCTCCGCGTCCTCCCGCCGCTCGCCGCCGGGGAGCTACCCGCAGCGCCGCCGCCGCGGAAGAAGGACCTCTTCCTCAGCTTCTCCGACAGCCCCGTCCTCCTCCCGGACAAACGCGTGGTACGTATATGCGCCGATTCCCCCAACACAACAAGCCGTGCCTCCGTAGGACATGCTTGGTTTCTCCCTATTTCTCCTGTTAATCGGCATCAGGATCAGGCTTGTGGTCGTCTTTGGGTCATGGGTCCTCACCAGGGTCTGTCAATATCTTATTTCGCCTCAGGACGCGGCAAGTGCTTCTCCTCCTCCATAAACGGACAGTGTAGCAGCTCGCCTCTGTATCCATGACTCCTCAGCTGTTATTCAGGTATGCAAGTCAATTACCATTTCTCAAATCAGGAACACTGAGATATCTTACCACCGATTGATTTACAGCATGTCACTAAATCAAAGATTATATGCCTTCTAAAAGACAGCATTCAGATTTTCACACATAGAAAACCAAACAATGCCAGTAAGGTGAGACATGTTTTTCAAATGTTGCAAATGGATGAATGTTTGCAATGTGACAAACCATTGGAGTAGAAGTTGGAATGCGAGAAATTATTTATATGCTAGGCAGTGATAATTTTATATCGATGTTCAAGTTCCAAGGACTGATTCTATTTTTGCTGTTTATCTACCGCAGATTTTGTCCACGAGTTTGGAGAATCATGATCATGATGAAATTTGAATATTTGATGTCGGCGTCAATCTATTAAGTGAAGGGATGATTCTTGCGTATTAGTAAATAGTGTACGTGCATCAGATCATATATACTGTTAGTCTATAGCAGTTCCATCTCCCCTTTGTCAATTTTCACTCACATCATATTAATTATATCCTGTGTGTTTCTAATGGTGGAGCGTGAAATTTTACAGTACACAAGCTCAGTAAACCCATGTATTGTACATAGTGGTACCCTTATAATTTCTCTCATTATATTAAGTGGAAATTATGGAATGATGTGGCCCTGCCATCATTGCCCCTCTCTGTTTGTTGAATTGTACATAACATAAGATTTGAACCTTAAAGAAAAAGACAGCAGTATTGTTCCAACCTGTCTATTAATTTGTATTACTTTCGGGGTTGTTTGTGCTGATGTTGATGATTATTAATAGATCGGCGGAATTTTCACCTAAAAATGTATCAATTTAGGATGTTAGTAAAATGATCTTACCAGATACAAGTGGTAGTTTTTTCCTTGAGGACGCTAATGCCAACGTTAACTTTAACTTTTTTCTAGCACGTGTTTAAATATACTGAATATATCTATAGTAGATTTCAATCTATTTGTACGGAAAATTACTTTGATAGGAAGTCTAAGAATGATATGAGTAATTCAAGGTGGAGGGTGTGACGGACGGCGGGCCATGTGGTAAGGGAGGCACTGGTTTCGCGAGGTGCCAGGGTGATTCCATATTGGGCTCAAGGTAGACTGTATGAGGTTTTGTTACTTGGATCAGATCCAGCGACTCTAGAAGGTCATTGGATCTTTTCACCTGAGACTAGAACCTTTTCCTCCTAATTCTCGAATACCGTATTAACAAGAATAGTATTGTTTGGAGTTTAGAGGTTGATACAGTGCTCAAAAGAATGCATCAGTACAAGCATTGCCAGCAAATTAGTGTGTGTATATACATATATGTATGTATTATGGTTCTCCTTACAACATAGCTTAATGTACAAGAGCCTGTTTACTCAACAACTTATAAGCAACATTTATCCATCTATGTTTGTAGTTTCTGTTTTATGTACATATATACTGTAGTTTAATCTCTCCTCCAGTTAGACGTGGAAGACTGAATTTTAATGGAACTCTCCAGGTTTGCTTAGTGAGATTGCGGCATGAAAGATGTTGATTTGTCGTAGATTTTTGGCAGGTATCGCTTTAATACTAAATTTCAAATTTTCCATTTTGTATAGCTTGCATTAAGTATATTTGTGCCACACTTTCATTCGTGGCATAACACAATATCAATGTAAGGAAGTAAACCAAGGAACTAAATGTGAATATCAAAAGCAAGTACAATACTGAGGATGATGTTGGCGAATTTGATTACGCTTTTAGTTTCCTCCATCTAGACAAGTTCAGAAAAGATTACTCAAATTTTGGCCCTGTTAGGGAATTCCACTATTTAGTACATAATATACCGTTTAATATGCCGATTGGTGTATGTATAAGAAACTGTTTGGACATTTATTATTGTTTACCATCGTAGTAGCCCAACCATGGCACAGAGTTTCAGTAACAAAGATGCATATATTCATAATTTCAGTAGCAGTATTGTACTCATGTTAAGATTGTTGTCTCCCTGCTCTTAATATGTCTAATCCATATATACTTCTATTCATGGTATATCCACCACGTTTCAGTAACAAAGATGCATAGATTCATAATTTCTGTAGCAGTATGTAATTTTGTGGCTTAATTATTTCTGGACTAATTAACGATTAATAATTGCATTGTGAAACATTCCTCTTCTCATATTCCTACCATATCTGCACCTTGTCTGTGTCATGTGTCAGTACCAAAAGATGTTGCTTCCATGTTAATAAGCTCTTATCTTGGGACTGAATCTGTGCCAGTTTGCACATTCTGTCACATGAGATCAGCTACTTAGTTTATTCAGTTTACATATTTAAATATTTATCATTGCACTATTATTTAACAGTATGTACTAAGTTTATTAGGGAAATAGAAGTACTAACTACTTAGTTGGATTAACTATGCAAATCGCTGAAATGGCACCATTTTTCTCTAAGTAGAATCACTTAAATGCCTCCTGCTGTTGCAAGGAGTTTCTTGCTTTTTTATTATTCACACAATCTATCCCACCAAGGTTAATAGATACAATTCATGCTAGCAGGACTTACAAGATTAAAGTGAAATCTCTTATATTATTCAGAACATTTATGTATGAATGTTGGTTGTTAATCACTATATGAAACTATTATAAGGTTTAGTATTTACATGGCCAAAGAGACACATATGCTACAGTAGAAATATTTTTGATACTTTTACATACTTACAGGTTAGTGGGGAATGGAACATGCCCTGAAGTTTGCATTTCCAACTATGTTGTCCACCAAGGCATACATCATTATTAAATTTGCATGTGCATAGCTTTACCTCATCTATAAATCTTTGACTGATGATATGCGGTAATTGTTGTATATTTTTTCATAATAGCATGCTACAGCCATAATATCTTTGTTATTAAGGCATATATAGTTTTTATTTCCATATGCAAATACTGTTCAAAGCAATATATATTTCTACTCTTTTATTGATTGTATAACCATCTGGCAATCATATAGCTCAATTAAAAGATGTAATTTAAGGAAGTTTATAGAAAAAATTGATAATTGAATAAAAAGAGTGATTTACTGTATACCAAATGTTACCATGAATATATTATATTCAATAATTTACTAAAATATATAGAAGCATAAAGAAAAATAAGAGATAAAAATGAATGAAATGCAAAAGTGGCATTGTCTCTTGATGTAGGCTTGCACACTCCGCCGCCTCTGCCCTCGGTCTGTGTGTATGTGATGGATCTCATGTTGGTTTGGTCTGCTAAGTGGCGGTGCTGAAAGCTTTTTTTTGCTCCAGGTCCATGTAGTGATGATCCAGATTTTCATTCGATCGGAAAATCACTCTGAGAAAAAGTATATTCTCTGCCTCCTTTTGTTTCTTCCTGCTTTTTATTAGGTGATGAGCATAGCTAAGCTGCCTTCTTTCTTGCAGTGAAGAGGCAGCTATTCCCATATGGTGCTGAGAAGTTAGGGAAGAAGGTGTTGTGATACATGCATTTGTCGTATCACTATATGCGTTTTTTCACCAGTTGTGCGTTGCCTGATTTGGTCATAACTGTATTATCAGAATGTGTGGAACTCCAAGTAGCTGCTCTTTCATTGGAGCAGGTTGCATCAGAAAGGCGTTTGCTGCATCCTCAGGATGGTGTGTGCTCTTGTGTTTTGTCTGTGCGCCATCGTCATGTAGTATGCATGAAGCTGAACCTGATATGATGTTTAGGTCGATGTGCAAGTATGCTACCTGAACATTCTTGAACTTAGGCCATGTACTATCTACATTTATGTGATATTTATGAGTATGCTATGCCAGTGTATGATGTGCGTTATGACGTGTCCTCCAAAGAGATTAACAGTACGTGGTGAACACTGACGGCTGGTCGAGAAGCTTGCTTTGGCTTTGTTTTGCATCTTTCGTTGTGATGGATCATGATTAATATGTTGTATCTTGTGGTGTGCTAGAAAAAAATTAGCCTGTGTTTGTCCCAATGCTAAGCAGAGTGTAGAGGTGACAATTGTGTGTGTGTGGGTGGGTGGGTGGGTGGGGGGGGGGGGATTATGTACGTCTCGTCGATTTTCATCGGCAACCTAGATTAGTTTTGACCGAGCAGAAAGAACCATCGACATTCTCGATGGCATCGGCGAGCTGCAGCTAAGATAGGGACCTCTTGATCCGTCCTACAGCTATGGATGCTCCACTACCTACCATATATGACTACGACTATGAACACATAAAGACATGACACAAGAATCTGGTCATGCAAGAACGACTAGCAGCCGGCGCGGCGAAGCACGCATGACCATCTAGTATTGTATCATCCTCCTCTCTTGACCCTTGAAAACTTCCCTCCACACCAAACTCAAAACAAACTCATTAGAGGGTTAGTGCATAATCGAAAATTCACATATTCAGAGGTGACATAATCATTCTTAACACTTCTGGACATTGCACAAAGCTACTGAAAGTTAATGGAACAAAGAAATCCATCTAACATAGCAAAACAGGCAATGCGAAATAAAAGGCAGAATCTGTCAAAACAGAACAGTCCGTAAAAACGAATTTTTCTGGGGCACTTAACTTGCTCAGATGAAAATGCTCAAATTGAATGAAAGTTGCGTACATATCTGAGGATCACGCACGTAAATTGGCAGATTTTTCTAAATTACCTACAGAAGGGGCTGCTCAATTTCGTGACAGTAATAAATCTGTTTCTGCGCAGTAATCCAAATCTAGTATTGACTTTACTATCAAAGACTTTACTTGGCACAACAATGCAATAAAATAAATATAAGGAGAGGTTGCTACAGTAGTAACAACTTCCAAGACTCAAATATAAAACAAAAGTGCAGAAGTAAAATAATGGGTTGTCTCCCATAAGCGCTTTTTTTAACGTCTTTCAGCTAGGCGCACAAAGTGTGAATCAAGTATTGTCAAGAGATGAAGCATTAACAGAGGGGTTTGGAGTTTTCTCAACTATGCATTGTATCTTATCTATGTAAGTTTCAGAGGCTCCTCTTTCATTACTCTTAGGCTTGCTATTCTCATCAAACAAATTTCCAGGAACAAGCCAACCATAGTTATTTTCTAGAGCTTCATGCATTCCTAGGAGCTTACTAGGTATCGGTACTTTAATCTCCCCACCATCATTAACATTATTAGTGTACTTTATTCTATTCATGTCCATCTTTTCAAGTGTTCTTGCAAAATCGGTGAAAAGACCAAGCCTCTTATGCTTAATAAAAACTTTTATAGCTTCTTTAGCTATATCACCAAATTCTCTAAGAAGGACATCTAAAACAAAATTTCTCTTTTCTCCCATTTCCATATCAGAGAGTGTAAGAAACATATGTTGGATTATAGGATTGAGATTAACAAATCTAGTTTCCAACATGTGTATTAAACGAGCAATAGCACTTTCATAAGTAGGAGCAACTTTTACCAAGGGTGTATCTTCAAAATCTTCATCCATACTAACATGGGTGAAAAATGCTTCTATATTATCTCTTCCAATGATAGACCCTCGTCCTACCGGTATGTCTTTCAGAGTGAACTTAGGAGGAAACATGATGAAATAAACAAAAGGTAAATAAAGTAAATGCAAGTAACTAATTTTTTGTGTGTTTTTAATATGGAGAACGCAAACAAGACAGTAAATAAAGTAAAACTAGTAACTAATTTTTTTTTGTATTTTTGATATAGAGAACAAACAAAGCAGTAAATAAAATAAAGCAAAGCAAGACAAAAACAAAGTAAAGAGATAGGATGTGGGAGACTCCCCTTGCAGCGTGTCTTGATCTCCCCGGCAACGGCGCCAGAAAAAGTCTTGCTGGCGTGTAGTTGACACACGTCTGTTGGGAACCCCAAAAGGAAGGTGTGATGCGTACAGCAGCAAGTTTTCCCTCAGTAAGAAACCAAGGTTATCGAACCAGTAGGAGTCAAGGAACACGTGAAGGTTGTTGGTGACGGAGTGTAGTGCGGCGCAACACCAGGGATTCAGGTGCCAACGTGGAACCTGCACAACATAATCAAAGTACTTTGCCCCAACGTAACAGTGAGGTTGTCAATCTCACCGGCTTGCTGTAAACAAAGGATTAAATATATAGTGTGGAAGATGATGTTTGTTTACGAAGAACAGTAAAGAACAGAGTTTGCAGTAGATTGTATTTCAGATGTAAAAGAATGGACCGGGGTCCACAGTTCACTAGTGGTGTCTCTCCCATAAGATAAATGGCATGTTGGGTGAACAAATTACAGTTGGGCAATTGACAAATAGAGAGGGCATAACAATGCACATACATATCACGATGACTACTATGAGATTTAATCGGGGCATTACGATAAAGTACATAGACCGCTATCCGAGCATGCATCTATGCCTAAAAGTCCACCTTCAGGTTATCAGAACCCCTTCCAGTATTAAGTTGCAAACAACAGACAATTGCATTAAGTATGGTGCGTAATGTAATCAACACAAATATCCTTAGACAAAGCATTGATGTTTTATTGTTTTATCCCTAGTGGCAACAGCACATCCACAACCTTAGAACTTTCTATCACTGTCCCAGATTAAATGGAGGCATGAACCCACTATCGAGCATAAATATTCCCTCTTGGAGTTACAAGTATCAACTTGGCCAGAGCCTCTACTAGCAACGGAGAGCATGCAAGAACATAAACAACATATATGATAGATTGATAATGAACTTGACATAGTATTCCATATTCATCGGATCCCAACAAACACAACATGTATCATTACAAATAGATGATCTTGATCATGATAGGCAGCTCACAAGATCTAACATGATAGCACAATGAGGAGAAGACAACCATCTAGCTACTGCTATGGACCCATAGTCCAGGGGTGAACTACTCACACATCAATCCGGAGGCGATCATGGTGATGAAGAGTCCTCCGGGAGATGATTCCCCTCTCCGGCAGGGTGCCGGAGGCGATCTCCTGAATCCCCCGAGATGGGATTGGCTGCGGCGGCGTCTCTGGAAGGTTTTCCGTATCGTGGCTCTCGGTACTAGGGTTTTCGCGACGAAGGCTTTAAGTAGGAGGAAGGGCAGGGTTGGAGGCGACGCGGGGGCCCCACACCATAGGGCGGCGCGGGCCCCACCCAGGCCGCGCAGCCCTGTGGTGTCGGCGCCCCTCGCCCCACTTCGTAATCCCTTCGGTCTTCTGGAAGCTTCGTGGAAAAATAAGACCCTGGGTGTTGATTTCGTCCAATTCCGAGAATATTTCCTTTGTAGGTTTTCTGAAACCAAAAACAGCAGAAAACAACAACTGGCTCTTCGGCATCTCGTCAATTGGTTAGTGCCGGAAAATGCGTAATAATGACATAAAGTGTGTATAAAACATGTGAGTATCATCATAAAAGTAGCATGGAACATAAGAAATTATAGATACGTTTGAGACGTATCAGTAATCGCTTTGGCAATCGTTGGAGACGCTGATCCTTGTTGGTTGCCGTATCACCTTCCTCCTATTTGGTAAGAACTTGTAAGAGCTTTGTATTTTGCTTGACGAATTGCGTGTGAACCACCATATTCCGTAGTTTGTAGGCATATACATTTGTGCTTTTTGTGTACTAACCATGTCAGGACCTACTCCGGCCGCCGTTGACCCGGCCAAGATGACGTCTAAGCAGTTGCATGCTCACTTCACCCACCTTTTAGGCGGGCATGGACGCGACGTCGATGCGTGCATTAGTGATGTTGACGCCAAACTCACTGACGCGCTGGACAAGCTGGATGGCCTCGAGACAGCTTTCAACTCCAAGCTCGACGTCAAGTTCCAGGAACTCTTGACTCGGTTGCCGCCACCTCGCGACAACGTGCGACGATGCGCACACCGCGTTCCTCGTGCGGATGTGCCTGCGTGTACTACTCCTGCTGCAGCAGCCGCACCTGACGCGCCTTCTGATGAAGGATACGAAGACTATGAAGGGGACGGGGACGAGCAGGTCGAGGAGAACGTGTTGGATGGTGAGGAAGTCGAACAACCTGCACCTGGTCGCCCACGAAAACTCAACCGCAACGCTCGCCCACCTCCACGGCTGGTACGTGATGATCATGTTGCTAAACTGAAACTGAATATTCCACCATTTGAGGGTAGATATAATCCTGATGCATATCTTGCATGGGAATTGGAGGTAGAACAACGCTTTGCATGTTTAAAATACCCTGATCACTTGCGTGTTAGTGCTGCTACTTGTGAGTTCAAAGATTTTGCATCTATTTGGTGGTCTGAATATTGTAGAGCACATCCAGCAAATGTTCCTACTACTTGGGTTGGTTTAAAACTTGCTATGCGTACTCGTTTTGTTCCTCCACATTATCAACGTGATTTGCTGAAAAAATTGTCTCGCTTAGAACAAGGAAAAAAATTATGTAGAAGACTATTATCAAGAATTGCAAACTGGCATGATTCGCTGTGGTATTGTAGAGGATAATGAGGCTATGCTTGCACGTTTCTTTGGTGGTTTGAATAAAGAGATTCAGCATATTTTAGATTATAAGGAGTACAACACTATTACTCGCTTGTTTCATCTTGCTTGCAAAGCTGAACGTGAAGTGCAGGATCGTCAACCACCATGGAGAAGAGCTAATGTTTCTGCAGGTCGTACATCATCATGGTCTCCGCGACCATCAACACCACCATCTCGTGGGGCTGCACCAGCACCTACTACCTCCAAGTACACCGCGCCTGCATCACGAGCACCACCGGCTGCTACTCCACCACCATCTGCTGGTCCTCCTCGGAGTTCATCTTCGATGGCCTCCACGAGGAAGACGCGCGACATTCAATGTCGCAAATGCTTGGGATTTGGACACATAGAGAGAGAATGCAAAACCAAGCGTGTGATGTTGGTGCGTGAAGATGGAGAATATGATTCTGCAAGTGACTTTGATGAAGACACATTGGCCGTTATTGCTGCACGTGATGGCGCCAATTATGATTATGAGAGAGAGATGGAGGTAATGGAAGCTGACACTGCTGATCAGTACAGGAGCTTAGTTGCACAGCGTGTCTTGAGCGTGCAATTGAGAAAATCTGAGCATGATCAACGCCACAATCTGTTCCAAACAAGAGGTGTTGTAAAAGAGCGAGCTATAAGGATCATCATTGATGGAGGGAGCTGCAATAATCTGGCTAGCGTTGACATGGTGGAGAAGCTTTCTCTCCCTACAAGATAGCGCACACATCCATACTACATTCAATGGTTTGAGAGCTCTCGGAAGCTCAAGGTAACAAGAACTACACGTGTGCATTTTACTATTGGTACATATTCTGATTTTGTTGATTGTGATGTTGTACCTATGCAAGCTTGTTCTTTGTTACTTGGTACACCTTGGCAGTTTGATAGAGAATCTGTTCATAATGGTAGAACTAATCAGTATTCTCTTATGCGTGATGGAAAGAAAATTGGTCTCAAACCTATGACTCCTGAACAAATAGTAAAAGATGATCTTGCTAGAGCTAGTAGAGTAAAAAACGAGGAGAAACATAAGAGTGAAAATCAGATTGTTGCTGCAGATTTTGTGCCACATAAGACTAATACTAAATCTGATTCAAACCATGCTACTGAAATTCGTTTGAAGAATCCTTGTTTGCTTGCTAGCAAATCTGATACTGCTGAACTTGATGTGAACACTACTCAATGCTATGCTATCATTTGCAAAGAAGTTCTGTTTTCATTTGAGAATATGCCTCCTTTGCCACCTGCGGTTGCTAACCTTTTGCAGGAATCCATTGATGTGTTTCCACAAGATTTTCCACCTGGATTGCCACCTATTCGTGGGATAGAACACCAGATTGACTTGATTCCAGGAGCTTCGCTGCCCAACCGTGCACCATACCGTACCAATCCTGAAGAGACGAAAGAGATTCAGCGACAAATTCAGGTTCTCCAAGATAAAGGTTACATTCGTGAGTCTCTTAGCCCATGTGATGTTCCTATTATCTTGGTACCTAAGAAGGATGGTTCTTCACGCATGTGTACTGGTTGTAGAGCTATTAATAATATTACCATTCGATACCGTCATCCTATACCTCGTTTAGATGATATGCTTGATGAATTGAGTGGTTCTATTTTGTTCTCTAAAGTTGATTTGCGTAGTGGTTACCACCAGATTCGTATGCAATTAGGAGATGAATGGAAAACAACGTTTAAAACTAAGTTCGGCTTATATGAGTGGTAAGTAATACCTTTTGGTTTAACTAATGCACCTAGTACTTTCATGAGACTGATGAACGAAGTTTTACGTGCTTTTATTGGACGTTTTTGTGGTGGTACACTTTGATGATATTCTGATTTATAGCAAATCTTTGGAGGAACATTTGGATCATTTACGTGTTGTTTTCAATGCTTTACGTGATGCACATTTGTATGGTAATCTTGAGAAGTGCACCTTTTGCACCAATCGAGTTGCGTTTCTTGGCTATGTTGTTACTGCGCAGGGAATTAAAGTTGATCCAGCCAAGATTGAGGCAATTGAGAGTTGGCCGCAGCCAAAGATGGTCACACAAGTGAGGAGTTTTCTTGGCCTCGCTGGTTTCTATTGGCGCTTTGTGAAAGATTTTGGATCCATTGCTGCGCCGCTGAATGAGCTTACCAAGAAGGATGTGTTGGAGATATGCCCAAGAGGCAATAATAAAAGTGGTTATTATATATCTTTATGTTTATGATGAATGTTTATATACCATGCTATAATTGTATTAACCGAAACATTGATACATGTGTGATATGTAAACAACAAAGAGTCCCTAGTATGCCTCTTAACTAGCTTGTTGATTAATGGATGATTAGTTTCATAATCATGAACATTGGATGTTATTAATGACAAGGTTATATCATTGTATGAATGATGTAATGGACACACCCAATTAAGCGTAGCATTAGATCTCGACATTGTGTTATTTGCTATAAGCTTTCGATACATAGTTACCTAGTCCTTATGACCATGAGATCATGTAAATCACTTATACCGGAAAGGTACTTTGATTACATCAAACGCCCATTGCGTAAATGGGTGGTTATAAAGGTGGGATTAAGTATCCGGAAAGTATGAGTTGAGGCATATGGATCAACGGTGGGATTTGTCCATCCCGATGACGGATAGATATACTCCGGGCCCTCTCGGTGGAATGTCGTCTAATGTCTTGCAAGCATATGAATAAGTTCATAAGAGACCACATACCACGGTATGAGTAAAGAGTACTTGTCAGGAGACGAGGTTGAACAAGGTATAGAGTGATACCGAAGATCAAACCTCGGACAAGTAAAATATCGCGTGACAAAGGGAATTGGCATCGTATGTGAATGGTTCATTCGATCACTAAAGTCATCGTTGAATATGTGGGAGCTATTATGGATCTCCAGATCCCGCTATTAGTTATTGGTCGGAGTGAGTACTCAACCATGTCCGCATAGTTCACGAACCGTAGGGTGACATGATACGTCTCCGACGTATCGATAATTTCTTATGTTCTATGCCATATTATTGATGATACCTACATGTTTTATGCACACTTTATGTCATGTTCGTGCATTTTCTGGAACTAACCTATTAACAAGATGCCGAAGTGCCGATTCTTTGTTCTCGCTGTTTTTGGTTTCGAAATCCTAGTAACGAAATATTCTCGGAATTGGACGAAACAAAGACCCGGGGGCCTATTTCGCCACGAACCTTCCGGAAGACCGAAGAGCATACGAAGTGGGGCCACGAGGTGGCCAAACCACAAGGCGGCGCGGCCAAGGGGGCCCGCGCCGCCCTGTGGTGTGGGCCCCTCGTCAGCCCTCCGACTCTGCCCTTCCGCCTACTTAAAGCCTCCGTCGCGAAACCCCAGATGCGAAAAAACCACGATACGGAAAACCTTCCAGAGACGCCGCCGCCGCCAATTCCATCTCGGAGGATTCTGGAGATCTCCTCCGGCACCCTGCCGAAGAGGGGATTCATCTCCCGGAGGACTCTACACCGCTATGGTCGCCTCCGGAGTGATGAGTGAGTAGTTCACCCCTGGACTATGGGTCCATAGCAGTAGCTAGATGGTTGTCTTCTCCTCATTGTGCTTCATTGTTGGATCTTGTGAGCTGCCTAACATGATCAAGATCATCTATCCGTAATACTCTATGTTGTGTTTGTCGGGATCCGATGGATAGAGAATACCATGTTATGTTAATTATCAAGTTATTGCATATGTGTTGTTTATGATCTTGCATGCTCTCTGTTATTAGTAGAGGCTCGGCCAAGTTGATGCTAGTAACTCCAAGAGGGAGTATTTATGCTCGATAGTGGGTTCATGCCCGCATTGACACACGGGACGAGTGACGAGAAAGTTCTAAGGTTGTGCTGTGTCTTGTTGCCACTAGGGATAAAACATTGATGCTATGTCCGAGGATGTAGTTATTGATTACATTACGCACCATACTTAATGCAATTGTCCGTTGTTAGCAACTTAATACTGGAGGGGTTCGGACGATAACCTCGAAGGTGGACTTTTTAGGCATAGATGCAGTTGGATGGCGGTCTATGTACTTTGTCGTAATGCCCAATTAAATCTCACTATACTTATCATGACATGTATGTGCATTGTTATGCCCTCTCTATTTGTCAATTGCCCGACTGTAATTTGTTCACCCAACATGCTTTTATCTTATGGGAGAGACACCTCTAGTGAACTGTGGACCCCGGTCCATTCTTTTAATACTTAAATACAAATCTGCTGCAATACTTGTTTTTACTATTTTCTCTGCAAACAATCATCTTCCACACAATACGGTTAATCCTTTGTTACAGCAAGCCGGTGAGATTGACAATCTCACTATTTCGTTGGGGCAAAGTACTTTGGTTGTGCTGTGCAGGTTCCACGTTGGCGCCGGAATCTCTGGTGTTGCGCCGCACTACATCCCGCCGCCATCAACCTTCAACCTGCTTCTTGACTCCTACTGGTTCGATTAAACCTTGGTTTCTTACTGAGGGAAACTTGCCGTTGTGCGCATCACACCTTCCTCTTGGGGTTCCCAACGGACGTGTCAACTACACGCATCAAGCAAATTTCTGGCGCCGTTACCGGGGAGATCAAGACACGCTGCAAGGGGAGTCTCCACTTCCCAACCTCTTTACTTTGTTTTTGTCTTGCTTTACTTTATTTACTATTTTGTTTGCTGCACTTATATCAAAATACAAAAAAAATTAGTTGCTAGCTTTACTTTATTTACTGTCTAGCACTCTATATCAAAAACACAAAAAAAATTAGTTTACTTGCATTTATTTTATCTAGTTTGCTTTATTTACTACTGCTAAAATGGCCACTCCTGAAAATACTAAGTTGTGTAACTTCACTAGCACAAATAATAATGATTTCTTATGCACACCTATTGCTCCACCTTCTACTACAGCAGAATTCTTTGAAATTAAACCTGCTTTACTTAATCTTGTTATGCGAGAGCAATTTTCTGGTGTTAGTTCTGATGATGCTGCTGCCCATCTCAATAATTTTGTTGAACTATGTGAAATGCAAAAATATAAAGATGTAGATGGTGACATTATAAAATTAAAATTGTTCCCTTTCTCATTAAGAGGAAGAGCTAAAGATTGGTTGCTATCTCTCGCCTAAGAATAGTATCGATTCCTGGACTAAATGCAAGGATGCTTTTATTGGTAGATATTATCCCCCTGCTAAAATTATATCTTTGAGGAGTAGCATAATGAATTTTAAACAATTAGATAATGAACATGTTGCTCAAGCTTGGGAAAGAATGAAATCTCTCGGTTAAAAATTGCCCAACCCATGGATCGACTACTTGGATGATCATCCAAACCTTCTATGCAGGACTAAATTTTTCTTCGCGGAATTTATTGGATTCAGCTGCTGGAGGTACCTTTATGTCCATCACTCTTGGTGAAGCAACAAAGCTTCTTGATAATATGATGGTTAATTACTCTGAATGGCACACGGAAAGAGCTCCACAAGGTAAGAAGGTAAATTCTGTTGAAGAATCCTCTTCCTTGAATGATAAGGTTGATGCTATTATGTCTATGCTTGCGAATGATAGGACTAATGTTGATCCTAATAATGTTCCATTAGCTTCATTGGTTGCCCAAGAAGAACATGTTGATGTAAACTTCATTAAAAATAATAATTTCAACAACAATGCTTATCGAACAATTCTAGTAATAACTATAGGCCATATCCTTATAATAATGGTAACGGTTATGCTAATTCTTATGGGAATTCTTACAACAATAATAGGAATACACCCCCTGGACTTGAAGCCATGCTTAAAGAATTTATTAGTACACAAACTGTTTTTAACAAATCTGTTGAGGAAAAGCTCAATAAAATTGATATTCTTGTTTCTAGAGTTGATAGTCTTGCCTCAGATGTTGATCTTTTGAAATCGAAAGTTATGCCTAATAGGGATATTGAAAATAAAATTGTTACTACAGCAAATGCCATCCAAGTTAGAATTAATGAGAATATAAGATTAATGGCTGAACTGCGTGCTAGGTGGGATAGAGAAGAAAATGAAAAACTAGCTAAAGAGAAAAATGTAGCTAAAGTTTGGACTATCACCACCACTAGCAATGCTAATTCATCACATGTTGCTGCACCTCCTACTATCAGTGGTAAAATAATTGGTGTTGGCAATGCTTCTACTCCTAGTGCAAAGCGCGCAAAATTACCTGAAACTGCTAAAACTGCTGAAACTGCCTGTGATAAAGCTGCTGAAATTTTTTCCAACCTTGGGGATGATAATCCCATTGCTTTAGATTGTAATGATTTAGATTTTGATGATTGCCACATCTCTGAAGTTATAAAGTTCTTGCAAAAACTTGCTAAGAGTCCCAATGCTAGCGCTGTAAACTTGGCTTTCACAAAACATATTACAAATGCTCTCATAAAAGCTAGAGAAGAGAAACTAAAACTTGAAACTTCTATTCCTAGAAAGCTAGAGGATGGTTGGGAGCCCATCATTAAAATGAGAGTCAAAGATTTTGATTGTAATGCTTTATGTGATCTTGGTGCAAGTATTTACGTTATGCCTAAAAAAGTTTATGATATGCTTGACTTGCCACCATTGAAAAACTGTTATCCGGATGTTAATCTCGCTGATAATGCTAAAAAGAAACCTTTGGGGAAAGTTGATAATGTTCATATTATGGTTAACAATAACCTTGTCCCCGTTGATTTTGTTGTCTTGGATATTGAATGCAATGCATCTTGCCCCATTATATTGGGAAGACCTTTTCTTCGAACCGTTGGTGCTACTATTGATATGAAGGAAGGTAATATTAAATATCAATTTCCTCTCAAGAAAGGTATGGAACACTTCCCTAGAAAGAGAATGAAGTTACTTTATGATTCTATTATTAGAACAAATTATGATGTTGATGCTTCGTCTCTTGATATTACCTGAGTTACACTTTCTGCGCCTAGCTGAAAGGCGTTAAAGAAAAGCGCTTATGGGAGACAACCCATGTTTTTACCTACAGCACTTTATTTTATATTTGAGTCTTGGAAGTTGTTTACTACTGTAGCAACCTCTCCTTATCTTAGTTTTGAGTTTTGTTGTGCCAAGTAAAGTCTTTGATAGTAAAGTAAGTACTAGATTTGGATTACTGCGCAGTTCCAGATTTCTTTGCTGTCACGAATCTGGGCTGTTCTCCCTGTAGGTAGCTCAGAAAATTAAGCCAATTTACGTGCATGATCCTCAGATATGTACGCAACTTTCATTCAATTTGAGCATTTTCATTTGAGCAAGTCTGGTGGCCTAATAAAATCCATCTTTACGGACTGTTCTGTTTTGACAGATTCTGCCTTTTATTTCGTATTGCCTCTTTTGATATGTTGGATGAATTTCTTTGATCCATTAATGTCCAGTAGCTCTATGCAATGTCCAGAAGTGTTAAGAATGATTGTGTCACCTCTGAACATGTGAATTTTTATTGTGCACTAACCCTCTAATGAGTTGTTTCGAGTTTGGTGTGGAGGAAGTTTTCAAGGATCAAGAGAGGAGTATGATGCAATATGATCGAGGAGAGTGAAAGCTCTAAGCTTGGGGATGCCCCGGTGGTTCACCCCTGCATATTATAAGAAGACTCAAGCGTCTAAGCTTGGGGATGCCCAAGGCATCCCCTTCTTCATCGACAACATTATCAGGTTCCTCCCCGAAACTATATTTTTATTCCGTCACATCTTATGTACTTTGCTTGGAGCGTCGGTTTGTTTTTGTTTTTTGTTTTGTTTGAATAAAATGGATCCTAGCATTCACTTTATGGGAGAGAGACACGCTCCGCTGTAGCATATGGACAAGTATGTCCTTAGGCTCTACTCATAGTATTCATGGCGAAGTTTCTTCTTCGTTAATTTGTTATATGGTTGGAATTGGAAAATGCTACATGTAGTAACTCTAAAATGTCTTGGATAATTTGATACTTGGCAATTGTTGTGCTCATGTTTAAGCTCTTGCATCATATACTTTGCACCCATTAATGAAGAAACACTTAGAGCTTGCTAATTTGGTTTGCATATTTGGTTTCTCTAGAGTCTAGATAACATCTAGTATTGAGTTTTGAACAACAAGGAAGACGGTGTGGAGTCTTATAATGTTTACAATATGTCTTTTATGTGAGTTTTGCTGTACCGTTCATCCTTGTGTTTTTTTCAAATAACCTTGGTAGCCTAAACCCTGTATCGAGAGGGAATACTTCTCATGCATCCAAAATACTTGAGCCAACCACTATGCCATTTGTGTCCACCATACCTACCTACTACATGGTATTTATCCGCCATTCCAAAGTAAATTGCTTGAGTGCTACCTTTAAAATTCCATCATTCACCTTTGCAATATATAGCTCATGGGACAAATAGCTTAAAAACTATTGTAGTATTGAATATGTACTTAGGCACTTTATCTCTTATTAAGTTGCTTGTTGTGCGATAACCATGTTTACGGGGACGCCATCAACTATTCTTTGTTGAATATCATGTGAGTTGCTATGCATGTCCGTCTTGTCCGAAGTAAGAGAGATCTACCACCTTTATGGTTGGAGCATGCATATTGTTAGAGAAGAACTTTGGGCCGCTAACTAAAGCCATGATTCATGGTGGAAGTTTCGAGTTTTGGACATATATCCTCAATCTCATATGAGAATAATAATTGTTGCCACATGCTTATGCATTAAAGAGGAGTCCATTATCTGTTGTCCATGTTGTCCCGGTATGGATGTCTAAGTTGAGAATAATCAAAAGCGAGAAATCCAAAATGTGAGCTTTCTCCTTAGACCTTTGTACAGAGCGACATGGAGGTACCCCATTGTGACACTTGGTTAAAACATGTGCATTGCAAAGATCCGGTAGTCCAAGCTAATTAGGACAAGGTGCGGGCACTATTAGTATACTATGCATGAGGCTTGCAACTTGTAAGATATAATTTTCATAACTCATATGCTTTATTACTACCGTTGACAAAATTGTTTCATGTTTTCAAAATAAAAGCTCTAGCACAAATATAGCAATCGATGCTTTCCTCTTTGAAGGACCATTCTTTTTACTTTTATGTTGAGTCAGTTCACCTATCTCTCTCCACCTCAAGAAGCAAACACTTGTGTGAACTGTGCATTGATTCCTACATACTTGCATATTGCACTTGTTATATTACTCTATGTTGACAATATGAAT